>NW_027040173.1:0-178464 GCF_034236695.1 Oncorhynchus nerka
CGAGTACTCCGAGCATGCGTGACCAACTGGCAAATGTCTTCACTCACATTTTCAACATGTCCCTGACTGAATCTGTAATACCAACATGTTTCATGCAGACCACCATAGTGCCCAAGAACACTAAGTAAACCTGCCTAAATTACTATCGACCCATAGCACTCACATCTGTAGCCATGAAGTGCTTTGAAAGGCTGAACACCCTTATCCCAGAAACCCAAGACCCCACTCCAAAAGCATACCGTGCAAACAGTTCTCGATTGCACTCCACACTGCCCTTTCCCACCTGGACAAAAGGAACACCTATGTGAGAATGCTATTCATTGACTACAGCTAGGCATTCAACACCAGAGTGCCCTCAAAGCTCATCACTAAGCTAAGGACCCTGGGACTAAACACATCCCTCTGCAACTGGATCCTGCTCTTCCTGACAGGCCAACCCAGGTGGTAAGGGGAAGCTTACAAAACATCCGCCACACTGATCGTCAACACGTGGGCCCTCAGGGGTGCGTGCTCAGTCCCCTCCTGTACTCCCCCTTCACTCATGACTGCACGGCCAGGCACGACTCAACGCCATCATTAAGTTAGCTGATGACAACAGTGGTAGGCCTGATCACCAACAACGACGAGACAGCCTATAGGGAGGTCAGAGACCTGACCGTGTGGTGCAAGGACAACAACCTCTCCCTCAACGTGATCAAGACAAAGGAGATAATTGTGGACTACAGGAAAAGGAGGACCGAGCACGCCCCCATTATCATCGACGGGGCTGTAGTGGAGCAGGTTGAGAACTTCAAGTTCCTTAGCATCCACATCACCAACAATGTAACATGGTCCAAGCACACCAAGACAGTCAGACTAAAAAGACTTGGCTTGGGTCCTCAGATCCTCAAAAGGTTCTACAGTTGCACCATCGAGAGCACTGTGACGGGTTGCATAACTGCCTGGTAAAAGAAAATGATGCGCTCACACACAATCACCAACGTACCTGCAGCTGGTAGTGTACAGCAAACTGCAGCCAGCACTGAAACACATCACACAGCTAGTTCAGCTTTTCTAACCTTGGTCAGTCTCATCGCAATTCTTTACAGAAGAGTAGTGTACAGCATATACAGTAAGTATATAAATAATGTACAGTATATAGTATGGTACTGCGTATAGACAGACATGGGACATCACCTAGTCCTCAGATAATACAGGATGCTGTATATTAGACCTGGGTCATACTGTTGATATTGGACTTCAATTTCTTTCTATACAAACTGATTTAGAAACTTCTGGAAAATACTGGAATGTATATTTTAAACACCCTCAAATACATATTTTGTTACAAGTCAGTCAGTATACTCACAGGTGAACGCAGTCAGTCTGACAAGGAGCATGATGCTGGATACAGGTGTGGTAGTAGCTGGTTCAGTTGTAGTAGTAACAAGTAAGATGTTACAGATGGTCACCTGGACAAATACACTTAACATTTATTGATACTTGCAAAGAACAGATCCTTGTTTACAAAGCATCAACCAGGAACACAAAGCACAGCAGATTAGCAGTCAACTCGGCAACACAGAACTAAAATCTCAGGCCAGCTCAAACCACATGTACTGTGTGACGGTGCCGTCCTCCCGTTACGCAATCACCACAGCGTGAAGCCCATTTTAGTTATCGTTGGGTTTTATTTTCTCTGGGTGTCAATCTACCTGTGATTATGTCACGTAATACAGTTTCAGTAAAAAGTTTAGTTAAATCTAATTAACCAGTGCTTAATTTTGCTGACTGGCACCCTCCTGTTTTAAACATTAGTTTGGGAACCTTTTTTGCCAGACTCAGTACCTCTCCCAGAATTTCATTTTTATCTTCACTTTTCCCAATGTGAATATTATAATAAAAATATATCAAAGTTAATTCGAGTTACCTCATTGGCAATTCTTCCATACAGGCCATTCCCAATATTTCAAATACAATCACAGGAAAAGACAGGTTGGCTACCAAAATATATTTAATCAGCTTCCAAATATTGTTGTACAATGTAAAAGGAGAGAGATGGTCTTTTGGCAGGAACATGTCAGACATCTCCGGTGAGATTACTGCCCATCATTGGGTGAGTCAGTGACACTGGTAGCTATTTTCAGTGTCACTGACTTGCCAATGAAGCGCAGTACTCTCGCCGGGGATGTCTGACATGTTGTGCAAAACACCATCTCTAGACTAACCGTCCTCATATTGTAGCCTACAATATATGAGTCTCCACACACCTAGGCCAAGGCTATTGATGGATTCAAGACAAGGTGGTTTTTATTGAGCTCAGAGTCAGTTTGTCAGTGTCAAAGTAGCCGGTCATTGTGATCATTTGTGCACTATTAAAGATTCTGCCAAAGTCAGTCATGTAAAATTATGCAGAATTGCATTCAATGTATTTATATAAAAGGCCACATTTTCCCAGACCCTAGGCTACAAAAGTGTGTAGTTCTACTCTATGCAACTATACACATGCACAATCTGTTCTCAGAACATTTTGTATTATTCTATACTTAAATCCATAACACTCCATTTAGTATGATAAATCACATATTATATGGTATGAATTAATTTGACAACATCCATCATGATATGAAACATTACAAATTAAAATGCATTTTATGTTACAAATTAGCTAAGGTTAGCTAAAAGGGTTCACTAAAAGGGTTAGGGGATGTGTTAGCTAACATGCTAAGTAGTTGCAAAGTAGCTAAAAAGTAGCCAGTACTTGAAAAAATATTAATTACATTTGCCTTATACACCCACCCTGCCCAACCACCATGCTTACATTTGTCTTAAGTAACCATACTGAATCATTTTAAACTGAGTGTTCCGGATGTACTTTTACTACGTATAGTCTGAGACCAGGCTGCAATGCGATGAAATGCATACAATGCTTTATTATAAAAGTGATACTCCTTCATGCGTTCCGGTACCTCAGAATTCCCCAGGTCACCACCCCCTTCTCGCGCTCACTTTTTTTTCCGGAACCTACCAATTTACCATTTTCATGCGCAGGTCTTCCCATATTCACATAGATGACTACACCATATGTGATTGAATCGCAAGACAGCATTATATTGGTTTTTCATTTCAATAGTACAATCGCAGTTACCATAGATTTACATAATTTACGCCATTTCTTTATTGGACCAATTGCACGTGTACACTTTGATTGTTTCAAGTTATTTGTATTGTTTGCTTATCTCACCCTGAGCTGACTTGTTTCTCCTGCGTCTCTGAAAGGAGCGTGCTCAGGTATTAATGATTATATATCCTATAGCAGACGTCCCCAATTACATTCAGCCGTGGGACGATTTTTCTTTACGGGAATTCTATTAATGCCCCTGGCCTGCGCCCCGGGTGAACCCGGTAAGCGTTGATTGCCTTCGTTTTGAAGGCAATGCCTCCCGGCATTGAGCTGAGTGCCCCAAATTTGGTCGGATGGAGAATTGCACACACCATGCTTACATCACTGGGCCCGTAATCAACCAATCAAACTTTATTGGTATGGTAATATTTACCTAATTTGTCAAATCCTAAAAGAGGGTTAGCAACCTTTTGTTGTTCAATGAACGGGGAGAATTACTGTTGGAAGATGGAAGAAACTGGGGTTTTGTTTGACACTACTAGTGAGTCGAGTGAAGCTAATAGTACAGAAAGTGAGAATGAGTGGGTTACAGTGGCGAAGAAAAAGGTAAACAAGAAAAGTAAAGCTATGTTGGAAAATAGGGAACCACTAGACTCGTTTTTGGTCCTAGTCAGGGTTTTGGATGAATGCTACTTGGGAAATCCGTTCAATGTCTCCAGGAAAATCTGTAATGTGCTGGAAGAAAGTGTGGAGTCGGTGAGAGTCACAAGAAGTGGTGTTATTTTTGTTTATGTCTGTGGAGCAGAAGAAGCTGTGTGTTGAGCAGTGGCGACCCGCCATTCAGGACAGGTGGGGCTCTGAGACCAACATTTTTAGCAACAAATGTATAAATATTTGGGGGCGGGGCTTGCCTGTTTTGCATGTTATTTTGGCATTAATACGTGTCACATGTCAGTTTGAAACAATGTAAACATATATATATAGAGAGTTAATAAAGCTGCATACAATGTTGGGCTGTGGTTCAAACTCAAAGTAGACAGCCCTCGGCTCTTGGGGGAATCCCTGCTGCTTTGTTTGTCTTTGGTCCAAATGATTCGCCAAGCAAGGGAAGTTTGCAACACAAGCCCCTCAGCCCTCGTTTTTTAATGGAGTTTGCGAGTGTACAATTATGTTCACATCGGAGCCTGAAAAGCCCCATAATTCAGTTTGTAAACTTAACCTAAACTTAAGCCTGAACTTAACCTCAACGTCAATATGGAGTCAACATACAAGTGTAAGTAAAAACGAATGTAATTGAAGTTAGAAATTGTGCTACTAATGCACAAACACAAGTTTTTGTTTGGTTAGCTTTTGGAAATTGTAGAAATAAAACATTTTCCTCCTTCAGAAGTAGCTAAGCAGGCTAATGTTAGTTAGCAAATTAATTTGCAAGCTATCATACAGTAGGTGTATATTAATAATTATGTAGTTAATGAGTAGACATGCAATCATATAAAGCACCCACAAGCTACCGGTGGCTGAAAACACAATCATTGCGGGATGAACAGCCGATGAATTTCCGGGCAGAGGCGGTCCATTTAAAAATCATTCCTTCTTCCCTCGCCCTTTGCCCTGCAAGTGTATACTCGTCAGACGTCTTGATACCTCATCAGAACTGCCCACTTAATTTGAGGGCTGGGGGATAGGGTATGTCTTGTAAGTGTTTGGAATGCAGCCATGGTCTCGTTTTTTTGAGTAAGGCAAGTCAAAAATGCAGGAGTTTCAGCCTAGCTCAGTGCTTTCTGTGGTGGTGGGGCTGGACAGCAGAAGATAGGAGCATTGTGCCGTGATTGGCTCAGTGTTCTGTCACTCATGGGATCCTTACGCAATAGCCAAGCGTAAGTCCTTAGAAAGGGTAGACATCCAACATTTCAGCCAGTGTGCGGGGCACTGGTTAGTCAGTACAGTATCTTTGATTGGACTGATCATATCAACATCTTATTTTCACAATCTTAATTGTGAAATGATGAAGAGAAATATAGATAAAACATATCGGTGCTCATCGGCCATTGGACATAAACATTACACAACCATTTGGAGATCGCAAATTCAACAATGAGTGGTTTGTAAGGAATTGGTGACAGTGCCTAACTGCAAGCGTTGCAGCTGGGAAGTCGGGAATAAACAGCTCAAACTGGGAAAATATATTTTGAACCTTCATTCAACTCAGAATTGTAAATCTGTCATCTTTCTCTTTGCTGACAAAATTTGTCCACAAGGACAGCCGCGCCATTTTCCTGTTCAAGCATATCACAACAAGTGAGTCCAAAAAGGTCTTATGCTGCTTCATAAATGATGTACTGTAGGATACCAGAGAGATATCTCTCTTGTAGCTAAGAAACTAATACTAAGTGTATGTTGTGTAGTAAGCTGTTAGTAGCCCATGTGCCTCACCCTAATAATTTGGTCTATTTTCACCAACGTGGTATTGTAAACACATTGTTCCTGGCCGGTGTGTGCTTGTTTACTAAATTATTTTGTACAGCTCTGACAGTGCTACTGATAGTAGTGATGGCGCTTGTTTTTTTGTAAGGCTCTAAATGAGGCTGAATTAACTGTTTCACTGCCCTACATGGCTCTCAAATCAACATGTAGCATTTTACTCTCCCTTGGTTGATGAGAAGCCTTCACTGGTCTTGGTGGCTCTACTACCAAATCAAATCAAATCAATTTTATTTGTCACATACACATGGTTAGCAGATGTTAATGCGAGTGTAGCGAAATGCTTGTGCTTCTAGTTCCGACAATGCAGTAATAACCAACAAGTAATCTAGCTAAACATTCCAAAACTAAAAACTACTACCTTATAGACACATGTGTAAGGGGATAAAGAATATGTACATAAAGATATATGAATGAGTGATGGTACAGAGCGGCATAGGCAAGATACAGTAGATGTTATTGAGTACAATATATACATATGAGATGAGTATGTAAACAAAGTGGCATAGTTAAAGTGGCTAGTGATACATGTATTACATAAAGATGCAGTAGATGATATAGAGTACAGTATATACGTATACATATGAGATGAATAATGTAGGGTATGTAAACATTATATTAGGTAGCATTGTTTAAAGTGGCTAGTGATATATTTTACATCATTTCCCATCAATTCCCATTATTAAAGTGGCTGGAGTTGAGTCAGTGTGTTGGCAGCAGCCACTCAATGTTAGTGGTGGCTGTTTAACAGTCTGATGGCCTTGAGATAGAAGCTGTTTTTCAGTCTCTCGGTCCCTGCTTTAATGCACCTGTACTGACCTCGCCTTCTAGATGATAGCGGGGTGAACAGGCAGTGGCTCGGGTGGTTGTTGTCCTTGATGTTCTTTATGGCCTTCCTGTGACATCGGGTGGTGTTGGTGTCCTGGAGGGCAGGTAGTTTGCCCCCGGTGATGCGTTGTGCAGACCTCACTACCCTCTGGAGAGCCTTACGGTTGTGGGCGGAGCAGTTGCCGTACCAGGCGGTGATACAGCCCGACAGGATGCTCTCGATTGTGCATCTGTAGAAGTTTGTGAGTGCTTTTGGTGACAAGCCAAATTTCTTCAGCCTCCTGAGGCTGCGCCTTCTTCACGATGCTGTCTGTGTGGACCAATTCAGTTTGTCTGTGATGTGTACGCCGAGGAACTTAAAACTTACTACCCTCTCCACTACTGTTCCATCGATGTGGATAGGGGGGTGTTCCCTCTGCTGTTTCCCGAAGTCCACAATCATCTCCTTAGTTTTGTTGAAGTTGAGTGTGAGGTTATTTTCCTGACACCACACTCCGAGGGCCCTCACCTCCTCCCTGTAGGTCGTCTCGTCGTTGTTGGTAATCAAGCCTACCACTGTTGTGTCGGCTGCAGTGAAGGAGAGTCCGCCTGTTTTGGTTGCAGGCCGTGTCAGTGGCACTGTATTGTCCTCAAAGCGGGCAAAAAGTTATTTAGTCTGCCTGGGAGGAAGACATCCTGGTCCGTGACGGGGCTGGTTTTCTTTTTGTAATCCGTGATTGACTGTAGACCCAGCCACATACCTCTTGTGTCTGAGCCGTTGAATTGAGATTCTACTTTGTCTCTATACTGACGCTTAGCTTGTTTGATTGCCTTGCGGAGGAATAGCTACACTGTTTGTATTCGGTCATGTTTCCGGTCACCTTGCCCTGATTAAAAGCAGTTGTTCGAGCTTTCAGTTTCACGCGAATGCTGCCATCAATCCACGGTTTCTGGTTTGGGAATGTTTTAATCGTTGCTATGGGAACGACATCTTCAACGCACGTTCTAATGAACTCGCTCACCGAATCAGCGTATTCGTCAATGTTGTTGTTTGATGCAATACGAAACATATCCCAGTCCACGTGATGGAAGCAGTCTTGGAGTGTGGAATCAGATTGGTCGGACCAGCGTTGAACAGACCTCAGCGCGGGAGCGTCTTGTTTTAGTTTCTGTCTGTAGGCAGGGATCAACAAAATGGAGTCGTGGTCAGCTTTTCCGAAAGGAGGCGGGGCAGGGCCTTATATGCGTCGCGGAAATTAGAATAGCAATGATCCAAGGTTTTTCCAGCCATGGTTGCGCATTCGATATGCTGATACAATTTAGGGAGTCGTGTTTTCAGATTAGCCTTGTTAAAATCCCCAGCTACAATGAATGCAGCCTCAGGATATATGGATTCCAGTTTGCAAAGAGTCAAATAAAGTTTGTTCAGAGCCATCGATGTGTCTGCTTGGGGGGGAATATATACGGCTGTGATTATAATCGAAGAGAATTCCCTTGGTAGATAATGCGGTCGACATTTGATTGTGAGGAATTCTAAATCAGGTGAACAGAAGGACTTGAGTTCCTGTATGTTGTTGTGGCCACACCACGTCTCGTTAACCATGAAGCATACGCCCCCGCCCCTCTTCTTACCAGAAAGATGTTTGTTTCTGTCGGAGCGAAGCGTAGAGAAACCAGCTGGCTGCACCGACTCCGATAGCGTCTCTCCAGTGAGCCATGTTTCCATGAATCAAAGAACGTTACAGTCTCTGATGTCCCTCTGGAATGCTACCCTTGCTCGGATTTCATCAACCTTGTTGTCAAGAGACTGGACATTGGCGAGTAGAATGCTAGGGAGTGGCACGCGATGTGCCCGTCTCCGGAGCCTGACCAGAAGACCGCTTCGTTTCCCCCTTTTACGAAGTTGTTTTTTTGGGTCGCCGGCTGGGATCCATTCCGTTGTCCTGGGTGAAAGGCAGAACACAGGATCCGCTTCGCGAAAGTCATATTCTTGGTCGTACTGATGGTGAGTTGACGCTGCTATTATATTCAGTAGTTCTTCTCGACTGTATGTAATGAAACCTAAGATGACCTGGGGTACCAATGTAAGAAATAACACGTAAAAAAAAAAAAAACTGCATAGTTTCCTAGGAACGCGAAGCGAGGCGGCCATCTCTGTCGGCGCCGGTTTAATGGCTCTGCTGAAAGCCATGTGTAACAGTGGTAAGGTGTTGGGACTCTGCTGTTGGGACAGCTTTATGTAGGCCCTAACAGTTTGTGGGCACCGTTTGTCACCGTTCTAGGGCAATTCATGTATTGTTTAGTGTTGTTGTGTAGTTGCTTTACTGGCATGCACCCACTTTAAGAAATAATCATTTTGGCTTCACTAAGATTTACATGCTAAACTCGCCACTGGTGTTAAGACTCAAAGATATATAATTGGAATGTTTCCTGTATGGATTTTCATAGCAGGGAGGCTATCAAGGGGGTTATTTATTGGGTGGAGCAAGAAATTAAGGCAGAAGATATAACGGAAGACATAGATGGAGTTGTTGGTGCACGCCGATTGACCTGTATGGTGGACGGAGAAAAGAAGTTCACTTCATCCATGCTACTGTTCTTTGATGAAGAGTCTCTCACTTCTCATATAAAGTTAGGATTCATGAGATACCCTGAAGAGCTTTTGTGCACAAGCCTCTTCAGTGTCATGAATGTAAAAGATCTGTCAAGTGTGTGCAGAAGGGAAGAATATCGTATACCAGATGAAGGGAAATTCTGCAAATGTGGAGGTGAACATGTGCCTGAATTCTTGGAGAATGAGGTGGCAAGGGTAAGGAGTGTCCAGTCTCCTATCTGGAGGTGTTGAGAAAATTGGAAGGAACGAGTGGTGGGGAATAAGCAATGGTAGTAGAGCCACCAAGACCAGTGAAGGCTTCTCATCAACCAAGGGATTGTAAAATGCTACATGTTAAAAAGGTGGACTTAGTATTATTTATTGCAATGATCATAAACTGTACAGCACAAGCGAAGAAGAAGTCTAACAAAATTGGAGTCATTGGAGTCAGGGTGGTGAGGTCTGCCCAACGCATCACCGGGGTCAAACTACCTGCCCTCCAGGCCACCTACAGCACCCGATGTCACAGGAAGACTAAAAAGATCATCAAGGACAACAACCACCCGAGCCACTGCCTTTTCACCCCGCTATCGTCCAGAAAGAGTTTTTCTGTCTCAAGGCCCTCAGACTGTTAAATAGTCATCACTAGCACATTAGAGGCTGCTGCCCTATATACATAGACTTGAAATCACTGGCCACTTCAATAATTGGAATACTAGTCACTTTAATATTGTTTGACATTTTGCATTACTCATCTCGTGTGTGTGCGTGTATACTGTATTCTATCCTATTCTACTGTATCTTAGTCTATGCCGCTCTGACATTGCTTGTCCAAATATTGTTATATTCTTAATTCCATTCCTTCCACTCCTTACTTTAGATTGTGGGTATTGTTAGATATTACTTGTTAGATTTGACTGCACTGTTGGAGCTAGAAACACAAGCATTTCGCTACATCTGCAATAATATCTGCTAAATGTGTATGTGACATTTAATTTGACCTATTGGATTTCGAGGTAATTTTATGAGTAAACTAGTGTTATAACTGGAAGTCTACAGGAACAATTAGCATGCTAGCTGTTCCTGGGAAGTAAATAAATAGCCTCATTGCCAAAATCTCAAACTATCCTTTTCGTTTGGAAGAAATTAGTCATTGGGGCTAATTACAAGGGGAGCCTTTTTTTGTTGTTGTGGTTATTCTGTAAAATTCTTAGGTGGGACATTTTTAAATGGTCATTTTCCGGATGGAAAAACAGTTTGTCAACTTAAACGACCAAAACCAGATAGAAAGAATTCAGAAACAATATTGAACTTAATATATTTTGAATAATACCATCTTTGAGAAGGAACAATCCAATGAAAGCTCCACGGTCAGGGCGAATCAGAAATACAAAAAACAGGCATTCAGGGCACATGCTTCTTGATTGTGTTATGCTTGAGCAGAGGAACACAGCATTAGCCATGGCAGAATGCATAGAATTGCAGGATATTATCTTTAAAACTGCAAAATTTTGTCTGCTCAATGAGAAAATGTGTAGAATTGCAGAAAATTTGCTTCATAAAAGCAACATTTTCTACTTTACCCTTCTAGCTATATGGCTGTTCAAGTGTATACTTCCTCTTCCAATGAACTGTGGGGAGGTCAAAATATACAGTATGATGGGGATCCCTGGGTTGCCGGTTTGCCTGAGTGGGGGTCCTTGGGCACAAAGTTTGAAAACCCCTGTATAAAATGGTATAGGCTACTTTCAGTCATTAATTTCTTACTCTCTCTTTCACTCCTCTCTCAAGAGGACCTGAGCCCTAGAAGCATACCTCAGGACTACCTGGCCTGATGACTCCTGGCTGTCCACCTGGTCGTGCTGCTGCTCCAGTTTCAACTGTTCTGCTTGTGGCATAGCACTTTGTGACATCAGCTGACGTAAAAAGTGCTTTAGAAATATATTTTATTGATAAATGTTTCAGGGTTATTTAATCAGCATTTATTAGTATCAATGAATATTACTATAAATAGTTTTTGATGCGATATTGAATTTGGGTTCAGATTTTGTGACTTAGTAAGTAATCTTGAACTCACCAAAATAAATCCTCTGGCTTCAACCTCATGATCAACTCTAAACTTAGATGATCTACTTACCTGGGTGAGTTTTAGTCGGAGTAAAGTATGTGTGTGTTGAAGCTACATTGAAATGTTATTAACTTTTTGTATTACCAGTCATATTGCAACTAATGGAGAATGAGCAAATGATTACGTTAATATTCCCTTCTCCTGAGCAATGTAGCTTTCATCGGTTGCAATTTATGATCCCTTTTTCCTTATCAATGATTTTAATTTGCTGTCAAAATCACCTCCATTAAGGACATTTACTGGAAGACCCTGATCAGACAAGACAATGACACAGTGGATGGGAAATCTATTAAGACTACATTTCTTAATGTTTTTTTACAATACAATTTGAACATGGATCAGTCACATTTTGCCTGATTTAAGTTACATAATAAATTAATCAATGATTCAAATGGAAAACAGATTGTATTTTTGCCTTTGGGTTGTCCCCAAACTTTCTGGTTACACAGCTAGAATGATATTAAGAAAGATTAGACAGTGCAGTCATCAAATTGAAGATTATCCAGGAAGTATATCGGCATTGGAAGCCAAATTGAACTCCCAATGAATGGAGCTGACCCAAACAATGGAAACAGTTGGCTCCGATACTTACAGGTCTCGTTTATGACATCTCCGTCTAATCCCTCTTTCTCTCATTTTTTATTTTTGAACCTTTATTTAACTAGTCAAGTCAGTTAAGTTAATATTCTCCTCACATAAGTCAGGTGATATCAGAAGAGATTTAGGGGAAGAGCTTTCACTGATTCAGATGAACACCCACTTTCACAGTAATTGTCCTCTTACAAAATGTTGATTTATCACCGTCTCTAATGTTCTTGGTATACCGTTTCCTTTTGTGAGATGAAGGAGATGCATGAAATGATGTTTATTGCCTGTTTACATTGAATAATAATTTACCCTCCAATATCCCTGTGTTTTGGCTTTGTTGGTATACCCCAGGTTTTGTGGAGGGAAGACTGTTGGAAAAGCATTCCACATGAAGCTGGTTGAGAGAATCCCAAGAGTGTGCAAAGCTGTCAAGGCAAAGGATGGCTACTTTTGAAGAATCTAAAATATATTTTGATGTAAAACTTTTTTGGTTACATGATTCCATGTGTGTTATTTCATAGTTTTGATATCTTCACTATTATTCTACAATGTTGAAAATAGTACAAATAAAAACCCTTGAGTAGATGTGTCCAACCTGTTGAATGGTACTGTAGATTTGAGCAATAAGGCCTGAGGTGTAGTATATGGCCAATATACCATGGCTAAGGGCTGTTCTTATGTGCGACAGAGCGCCTGAACACAGCCCTTAGACGTGGTATATTGGCCATATATCAAACTCCCGAGGTGCCTTATTGCTAGTATAAACTAATTACCAACGTAGTTATAGCAGTAAAAATAAATGTTGTCATACCCATGGTATACGGTCTGATATACCATGGCTGTCAGCCAATCAGCTTTCAGGGCTCAAACCACCCAGTTTATAATTTATTTTTGACTACTGTAAATATGAACACCCACTGCTTTTTTTGTATGTGTAGACTACCATCTTCTTTGGATGCCAGGTCCTGGTCAATTCTTAATGGACAACTGGAAAGAGTTGAACATTTTCTTCTTCTGTTCATGCTGCTGGATTGGACAGTGAGGAAGTGACAGATACTACAATAACTCAGGTCTGTGTGTAGAGTGCCTTCAGAAAGCATTCATACACCTCGACTTACTCCACTTTGTGTTACAGCCTGAATTCAAAATGGATGACGAAATAAGTCTCACCCATCTACACATTTAATACATTTTTTGCAAATTTATTGAAAATTAAATCTAGAAATATCTCATTTAGATAAGTATTCAAACCCCTGAGTCAATACATGTTAGAATCACCTTTGTCAGTGATTACAGCTGTGAACCTTCCTGGGTCTAACAGCACACCTGGACTGTACGAAACTTGCATATTATTTAAATTCTTCAAGCTCTGACAAGTTGTATCGTTGTGTGTCGAACTGCTTTGCTTTATCTTGGCCAGGTCGCAATTGTAAATGAGAACTTGTTCTCAACTTGCCTAACTGGTTAAATAAAGGTGAAATAAAAAAAATTAAAAAGTTGGTTCCTGACCATTAGACAGCCATTTAAGTCTTGCCTTATTTTCGAGTCGATTTAAGCCAAAACTAAGTAACTGCAGTGTATATTGTTTTTTAGGTTATTAAAATATGAAGACTTACTCGTGTTTTGTTTGCCCCAAACAAACCATGTATCCAAGACCTTCAAATGTTTTAATCCTTCTTGGTGTAATATAATTTGTGGATTCAAATCAAGTATTTAGTGTGTAAGGACATGTTCCATAATATTGAGATGGCGCAGCAGTCGGACGTCTTGTCGTGTCGTGTCCCTTGTATATATCGTTTCTTTACATATTTTTCTTCGCATATCTTTTAAAACATTTTGTAAACCTCAACTTCGAAATACTCTCCTGCAACCCGCCTCACCCAATGTAGCGCGGATCTGTTTTTTTTCTAAAGTACTTATATTTACTTCGGATCCGGAACCCCTCAACTGAAGCTAGCCAGCTAACTACCAGCAAACCATTGCTAGCGGTCATCAGCTAACTGGTCATCAGCCAACCTTTAGCTCGGAAAGCTCTCGCCAGTTCGAACAACGCGACTCTAACCAGAGCATAACGGACCTATTGTTTATTTTTATTTTTTATCCCCGGATTCCCAACGCAAACGGAACATTTTCAGCTGGATCTTCACAACTAGCTAACCGCAACCCCGGATGATTACTCCTGGCTAGCGTTTCCATCCACTTAGCTTGAAGCTAGCCCGGCCAGAGCTCCTGTGCTACCACCGAAGCATACTCCTGGGCTACAATATCCGGGCCCACGACCAGTCTATCGATGTCACCGCATGAAGAGGCATAAACAGACTCACCCCATCGCGACGTCCCCCAAAGACTAACTTTCTAGCCCTTGCTATCTGCTTGCTTGCTAATTCGGCCTGCTAACTGCTAGCTTGTTTAGCCCCGGTCCGCTAACTGCTACCTTGCTCAGCCCCGGCCTACTAACTGTTAGCTTGTTAGCACAGGCCTGCTAACTGTCTGAATCGCCGCGCCCCCAATCTCTTTTCGATTTTTAATTTGATTATACCTTCCGGTAACCTGCCTCACCCAATGTGATACGGAATCGCTATTATTTTTTATTTTTAGAACACATTCAAGAACCTCCAGAAGCTAACCAGCTAACTAGCTACAAGCTATTTAGTCATTGTTAGCCACTGCTAGCGGCTTTACCTTCTGCACAGCCAGCCAGTTTTTTTTTACCTGGATAATACTCGCCAGTCCCATCCACCGCTGCCCCCTGGACACTGATCACTTGGCTACATAGCTGATGCATGCTGGACTGTCCATTAATCACGGTACTCCATTCTGCTTGTTTATGTTTTCTCTGTCGGCCCCAGCCGCACTCAGGCTCTGTGTGTAGTTAACCCGACCCTCCCTGCCTAGTCAACGCCATTTTACCTGCTGTTGTTGTGCTAGCTGATTAGCTGTTGTTGTCTCACCTACTGTTTAGCTAGCTCTCCCAATTCAACACCTGTGATTACTGTATGCCTCGCTGTATGTCTCTCTCAAATGTCAATATGCCTTGTATACTGTTGTTCATGTTAGTTATCATTGTTTTAGTTTACAATGGAGCCCCTAGTTCCACTCTTCATACCCCTGATACCTCCTTGTTCCCACCTCCCACACATGCGGTGACCTCACCCATTACAACCAGCATGTCCAGAGAAACAACCTCTCTCATCATCACCCAGTGCCTGGGCTTACCTCCGCTGTACCCGCACCCCACCATACCCCTGTCTGCGCATTATTCCCTGAATATATTCTACCATGCCCAGAAATCTGCTCCTTTTACTCTCTGTCCCCAACGCTCGGCGACCAGTTTTGATAGCCTTTAGCCGCACCCTCATACTACTCCTTCTCTGTTCCGCGGGTGATGTGGAGGTAAACCCAGGCCCTGCATGTCCCCAGGCACCCTCATTTGTTGACTTCTGTGGTCGAAAAAGCCTTGGTTTCATGCATGTCAACATCAGAAGCCTCCTCCCTAAGTTTGTTTTACTCACTGCTTTAGCACACTCTGCTAACCCTGATGTCCTTGCCGTGTCTGAATCCTGGCTCAGGAAGGCCACCAAAAATTCTGAGATTTCCATACCCAACTATAACATTTTCCGTCAAGATAGAACCGCCAAAGGGGGAGGAGTTGCAGTCTACTGCAGAGATAGCCTGCAAAGTAATGTCATACTTTCCAGGTCCATAGCCAAACAGTTCGAACTACTAATTTTAAAAATTACTCTCTCCAGAAATAAGTCTCTCACTGTTGCCGCCTGCTACCGACCCCCCTCAGCTCCCAGCTGTGCCCTGGACACCATTTGTGAATTGATCGCCCCCCATCTAGCTTCAGAGTTTGTTCTGTTAGGTGACCTAAACTGGGATATGCTTAACACCCCGGCAGTCCTACAATCTAAGCTAGATACCCTCAATCTCACACAAATCATCAAGGAACCCACCAGGTACAACCCTAAATCTGTAAACAAGGGCACCCTCATGTCATCCTGACCAACTGGCCCTCCAAATACACCTCCGCTGTCTTCAACCAGGATCTCAGCGATCACTGCCTCATTGCCTGTATCCGCTACGGAGCCGCAGTCAAACGACCACCCCTCATCACTGTCAAACGCTCCCTAAAACACTTCTGTGAGCAGGCCTTTCTAATCGACCTGGCCCGGGTATCCTGGAAGGACATTGACCTCATCCCGTCAGTTGAGGATGCCTGGTCATTCTTTAAAAGTAACTTCTTCACCATTTTAGATAAGCATGCTCCGTTCAAAAAATGCAGAACTAAGAACAGATATAGCCCTTGGTTCACTCCAGACCTGACTGCCCTCGACCAGCACAAAAACATCCTGTGGCGGACTGCAATAGCATCGAATAGTCCCCGCGATATGCAACTGTTCAGGGAATTCAGGAACCAATACACGCAGTCAGTCAGGAAAGCTAAGGCCAGCTTCTTCAGGCAGAAGTTTGCATCCTGTAGCTCCAACTCCAAAAAGTTCTGGGACACTGTGAAGTCCATGGAGAACAAGAGCACCTCCTCACTGCTCTGAGGCTAAGTAACACGGTCACCACCGATAAACCCATGATTATCGAAAACTTCAACAAGCATTTCTCAACGGCTGGCCATGCCTTCCGCCTGGCTACTCCAACCTCGGCCAACAGCTCCGTCCCCCCCCGCAGCTACTCGCCCAAGCCTCTCCAGGTTCTCATTTACCCAAATCCAGATAGCAGATGTTCTGAAAGAGCTGCAAAACCTGGACCCGTACAAATCAGCTGGGCTTGACAATCTGGACCCTCTATTTCTGAAACTATCCGCCGCCATTGTCGCACCCCTATTACCAGCCTGTTCAACCTCTCATATCGTCTGAGATCCCCAAGGATTGGAAAGCTGCCGCAGTCATCCCTCTCTTCAAAGGGGGAGACACCCTGGACCCACACTGTTACAGACCTATATCCATCCTGCCCTGCCTATCTAAGGTCTTCGAAAGCCAAGTCAACAAACAGGTCACTGACCATCTCGAATCCCACCGTACCTTCTCCGCTGTGCAATCTGGTTTCCGAGCCGGTCACGGGTGCACCTCAGCCACGCTCAAGGTACTAAACGATATCATAACCGCCATCGATAAAAGACAGTACTGTGCAGCCGTCCTCATCGACTTTGCCAAGGCTTTCGACTCTGTCAATCACCATTTTCTTATCGGCAGACTCAGTAGCCTCGGTTTTTCGGATGACTGCCTTGCCTGGTTCACCAATTACTTTGCAGACAGAGTTCAGTGTGTCAAATCGGAGGGCATGCTGTCCGGTCCTCTGGCAGTCTCTATGGGGGTGCCACAGGGTTCAATTCTCGGGCCGACTCTTTTCTCTGTATATATCAATGATGTTGCTCTTGCTGTGATCCACCTCTACGCAGACACCATTCTATATACTTCCGTCCCGTCCTTGGACACTGTGCTAACCTCCAAACGAGCTTCAATGCCATACAACACTCCTTCCGTGGCCTCCAACTGCTCTTAAACGCTAGTAAAACCAAATGCATGCTTTTCAACCGTTCGCTGCCTGCACCCGCACGCCTGACCAGCATCACCAGCCTGGATGGTTCCGACCTTGAATATGTGGACATCTATAAGTACCTAGGTGTCTGGCTAGACTGTAAACTCTCCTTCCAGACTCATATCAAACATCTCCAATCGAAAATCAAATCAAGAGTCGGCTTTCTATTCCGCAACAAAGCCTCCTTCACTCACGCCGCCAAACTTGCCCTAGTAAAACTGACTATCCTACCGATCCTCGACTTCGGCGATGTCATCTACAAAATTGCTTCCAACACTCTACTCAGCAAACTGGATGCAGTTTATCACAGTGCCATCCGTTTTGTCACTAAAGCACCTTATACCACCCACCACTGCGACCTGTATGCTCCAGTCGGCTGGCCCTCGCTACATATTCGTCGCCAGACCCACTGGCTCCAGGTCATCTACAAGTCCATGCTAGGTAAAGCTCCGCCTTATCTCAGTTCACTGGTCACGATGGCAACACCCACCCGTAACACGCGCTCCTGCAGGTGTATCTCACTGATCATCCCTAAAGCCAACACCTCATTTGGCCGCCTTTCGTTCCAGTTGTCTGCTGCCTGACTGGAACGAATTGCAAAAATCGCTGAAGTTGGAGACTTTTATCTCCCTCACCAACTTCAAACATCTGCTATCTGAGCAGCTAACCGATCGCTGCCGCTGTATATCACACCAATATCTCTACCTGTACATGACCATCTGATCATTTATCACTCCAGTGTTAATCTGCAAAATTGTAATTATTCGCCTACCTCCTCATGCCTTTTGCACACAATGTATATAGACTCTCCTTTTTTCTACTGTATTATTGACTTGTTAATTATTTACTCCATGTGTAACTCTGTGTTGTCTGTTCACACTGAACTGCTTTATCTTGGCCAGGTCGCAGTTGCAAATGAGAACTTGTTCTCAACTAGCCTACCTGGTTAAATAAAGGTGAAATAAAATAAACTAAAAATAAACATGTTCCATAATATTGAACAAAAGACCAAGTCTTGTCTTTATGCTGCTTAGTTTAATTCAGACCAACCACCACAGTTTTTAGTCAAAATCAGACCAACCACCTCAGTTCAGAAAATCAACATTGTTTTGAAGAAACACTTTAGTACACAAAATGCAAAGATTTATGTCAGTGTTATTTGAAGAATAGTTTATTTTTGGGGTTAATGTTTAATTTCTCCATGCTTCCTCCTGACAGTGCATTGTTGCAGCACAAGAGGGGCCTCATTATGGTTTTATCACACACAAATTATGCCTGATGAAATACACAATTAATGGGATTTAGACATTTTGAATTTACATAGATTTTACACTCAATTGAGACTTCAGAGGAGAGAAGACAGGAAAGAAATACAAATCCGCCCAATGAAGATGAAGATATCCAAGTGGTCTCTCTGGTCTTTGTTCCTCAGAGAAGATCTCCTGCAAGACAAAAATGGTCAGCCCCAGTGTTCTACTTCCCAGTCGTGTGTGTGTGTGTGTGTATTACCGTATGCATGCGTGCCTCACATTTAGCCACAGGTGTAAGCCACATCCAGGTACTTGTAGGTTCCTACACAGGGATCTCCATACAGAGAGTTGGACGCCGGGACGTCACACTGGCTCTTCCCATTACACCTGTGTCAACGACAGGTACAGGTTCACACTACAGTCATGTTTCTACAGTCCAGGTTAACACTAGTCATGTTTCTACAGTACAGGTTAACACTACAGTCCAGGTTAATACTACAGTCATGGTTCTACAGTCCAGGTTCACACTACAGTCATGTTTCTACAGTCCAGGTTAACACTACAGTCATGTTTCTACAGTCCAGGTTAACACTACAGTCATGTTTCTACAGTCCAGGTTAACACTACAGTCATGTTTCTACAGTCCAGGTTAACACTACAGTACAGGGTAACACTACAGTCATGGTTCTACAGTCCAGGTTAACACTACAGTCATGTTTCTAAAGTCCAGGTTAACACTACAGTCATGTTTCTACAGTCCAGGTTAACACTAGTCATGTTTCTACAGTCCAGGTTAACACTAGTCATGTTTCTACAGTCCAGGTTAACACTACAGTCATGGTTCTACAGTCCAGGTTCACACTACAGTCATGTTTCTAGAGTACAGGTTAACACTACAGTCATGTTTCTACAGTCCAGGTTAACACTAGTCATGTTTCTACAGTACAGGTTAACACTACAGTACAGGGTAACACTACAGTCATGGTTCTACAGTCCAGGTTAACACTACAGTCCAGGTTAACACTACAGTCATGGTTCTACAGTCCAGGTTAACACTACAGTCATGTTTCTATAGTCCAGGTTAACACTACAGTCATGTTTCTACAGTCCAGGTTAACACTACAGTCATGTTTCTACAGTCCAGGTTAACACTACAGTACAGGGTAACACTACAGTCATGGTTCTACAGTCCAGGTTAACACTACAGTCATGTTTCTAAAGGCCAGGTTAACACTACAGTCATGTTTCTACAGTCCAGGTTAACACTAGTCATGTTTCTACAGTCCAGGTTAACACTAGTCATGTTTCTACAGTCCAGGTTAACACTACAGTCATGTTTCTACAGTCCAGGTTAACACTAGTCATGTTTCTACAGTCCAGGTTAACACTACAGTCATGTTTCTACAGTCCAGGTTAACACTACAGTCATGTTTCTACAGTCCAGGTTAACACTACAGTCATGTTTCTACAGTCCAGGTTAACACTAGTCATGTTTCTACAGTACAGGTTAACACTACAGTCCAGGTTAACACTACAGTCATGGTTCTACAGTCCAGGTTCACACTACAGTCATGTTTCTAGAGTACAGGTTAACACTACAGTCATGTTTCTACAGTCCAGGTTAACACTAGTCATGTTTCTACAGTACAGGTTAACACTACAGTCCAGGTTAACACTACAGTCATGGTTCTACAGTCCAGGTTAACACTACAGTCCAGGTTAACACTACAGTCATGGTTCTACAGTCCAGGTTAACACTACAGTCATGTTTCTACAGTCCAGGTTAACACTACAGTCATGTTTCTACAGTACAGGTTAACACTACAGTCATGTTTCTACAGTACAGGTTAACACTACAGTCATGTTTCTACAGTCCAAGTTAACACTACAGTCATGTGTCTACAGTCCAGGTTAACACTACAGTCATGTTTCTACAGTCCAGGTTAACACCACAGTCATGTTTCTACAGTCCAGGTTAACACTACAGTACAGGGTAACACTACAGTCATGGTTCTACAGTCCAGGTTAACACTACAGTCCAGGTTCAGGTTAACACTACAGTCATGGTTCTACAGTCCAGGTTAACACTACAGTCATGTTTCTACAGTCCAGGTTAACACCACAGTCATGTTTCTACAGTCCAGGTTAACACTACAGTACAGGGTAACACTACAGTCATGGTTCTACAGTCCAGGTTAACACTACAGTCATGTTTCTAAAGTCCAGGTTAACACTACAGTCATGTTTCTACAGTCCAGGTTAACACTAGTCATGTTTCTACAGTCCAGGTTAACACTAGTCATGTTTCTACAGTCCAGGTTAACACTACATTCATGTTTCTACAGTCCAGGTTAACACTACAGTCATGTTTCTACAGTCCAGGTTAACACTACAGTCATGTTTCTACAGTCCAAGTTAACACTACAGTCATGTTTCTACAGTCCAGGTTAACACTACAGTCATGTTTCTACAGTACAGGTTAACACTAGTCATGTTTCTACAGTCCAGGTTAACACTAGTCATGTTTCTACAGTCCAGGTTAACACTACAGTCCAGGTTAACACTACAGTCATGGTTCTACAGTCCAGGTTCACACTAAAGTCATGTTTCTAGAGTACAGGTTAACACTACAGTCATGTTTCTACAGTCCAGGTTAACACTAGTCATGTTTCTACAGTACAGGTTAACACTACAGTCCAGGTTAACACTACAGTCATGGTTCTACAGTCCAGGTTAAGACTACAGTCCAGGTTAACACTACAGTCATGGTTCTACAGTCCAGGTTAACACTACAGTCATGTTTCTATAGTCCAGGTTAACACTACAGTCATGTTTCTACAGTCCAGGTTAACACTACAGTCATGTTTCTACAGTCCAGGTTAACACTACAGTCATGTTTCTACAGTCCAGGTTAACACTACAGTACAGGGTAACACTACAGTCATGGTTCTACAGTCCAGGTTAACACTACAGTCATGTTTCTAAAGTCCAGGTTAACACTACAGTCATGTTTCTACAGTACAGGTTAACACTAGTCATGCTTCTACAGTCCAGGTTAACACTAGTCATGTTTCTACAGTCCAGGTTAACACTACAGTCATGTTTCTACAGTACAGGTTAACACTAGTCATGTTTATACAGTCCAGGTTAACACTACAGTCATGTTTCTACAGTCCAGGTTAACACTACAGTCATGGTTCTACAGTCCAGGTTAACACTACAGTCATGTTTCTATAGTCCAGGTTAACACTACAGTCATGTTTCTACAGTCCAGGTTAACACTACAGTCATGTTTCTACAGTCCAGGTTAACACTACAGTACAGGGTAACACTACAGTCATGGTTCTACAGTCCAGGTTAACACTACAGTCATGTTTCTAAAGTCCAGGTTAACACTACAGTCATGTTTCTACAGTCCAGGTTAACACTAGTCATGTTTCTACAGTCCAGGTTAACACTAGTCATGTTTCTACAGTCCAGGTTAACACTACAGTCATGTTTCTACAGTCCAGGTTAACACTAGTCATGTTTCTACAGTCCAGGTTAACACTACAGTCATGTTTCTACAGTCCAGGTTAACACTACAGTCATGTTTCTACAGTCCAGGTTAACACTACAGTCATGTTTCTACAGTCCAGGTTAACACTAGTCATGTTTCTACAGTCCAGGTTAACACTACAGTCCAGGTTAACACTACAGTCATGGTTCTACAGTCCAGGTTCACACAACAGTCATGTTTCTAGAGTACAGGTTAACACTACAGTCATGTTTCTACAGTCCAGGTTAACACTAGTCATGTTTCTACAGTACAGGTTAACACTACAGTCCAGGTTAACACTACAGTCATGGTTCTACAGTCCAGGTTAACACTACAGTCCAGGTTAACACTACAGTCATGGTTCTACAGTCCAGGTTAACACTACAGTCATGTTTCTACAGTCCAGGTTAACACTACAGTCATGTTTCTACAGTACAGGTTAACACTACAGTCATGTTTCTACAGTACAGGTTAACACTACAGTCATGTTTCTACAGTCCAAGTTAACACTACAGTCATGTGTCTACAGTCCAGGTTAACACTACAGTCATGTTTCTACAGTACAGGTTAACACTAGTCATGTTTCTACAGTCCAGGTTAACACTAGTCATGTTTCTACAGTACAGGTTAACACTACAGTCCAGGTTAACACTACAGTCATGGTTCTAAAGTCCAGGTTCACACTACAGCCATGTTTCTAGAGTACAGGTTAAGACTACAGTCATGTTTCTACAGTCCAGGTTAATTAACACTAGTCATGTTTCTACAGTATAGGTTAACACTACAGTCCAGGTTAACACTACAGTCATGGTTCTACAGTCCAGGTTAACACTACAGTCCAGGTTAACACTACAGTCATGGTTCTACAGTCCAGGTTAACACTACAGTCATGTTTCTACAGTCCAGGTTAACACTACAGTCATGTTTCTACAGTACAGGTTAACACTACAGTCCAGGTTAACACTACAGTCATGGTTCTACAGTCCAGGTTCACACTACAGTCATGTTTCTAGAGTACAGGTTAACACTACAGTCATGTTTCTACAGTCCAGGTTAATTAACACTAGTCATGTTTCTACAGTATAGGTTAACACTACAGTCCAGGTTAACACTACAGTCATGGTTCTACAGTCCAGGTTAACACTACAGTCCAGGTTCAGGTTAACACTACAGTCATGGTTCTACAGTCCAGGTTAACACTACAGTCATGTTTCTACAGTCCAGGTTAACACCACAGTCATGTTTCTACAGTCCAGGTTAACACTACAGTACAGGGTAACACTACAGTCATGGTTCTACAGTCCAGGTTAACACTACAGTCATGTTTCTAAAGTCCAGGTTAACACTACAGTCATGTTTCTACAGTCCAGGTTAACACTAGTCATGTTTCTACAGTCCAGGTTAACACTAGTCATGTTTCTACAGTCCAGGTTAACACTACATTCATGTTTCTACAGTCCAGGTTAACACTACAGTCATGTTTCTACAGTCCAGGTTAACACTACAGTCATGTTTCTACAGTCCAAGTTAACACTACAGTCATGTTTCTACAGTCCAGGTTAACACTACAGTCATGTTTCTACAGTACAGGTTAACACTAGTCATGTTTCTACAGTCCAGGTTAACACTAGTCATGTTTCTACAGTCCAGGTTAACACTACAGTCCAGGTTAACACTACAGTCATGGTTCTACAGTCCAGGTTCACACTAAAGTCATGTTTCTAGAGTACAGGTTAACACTACAGTCATGTTTCTACAGTCCAGGTTAACACTAGTCATGTTTCTACAGTACAGGTTAACACTACAGTCCAGGTTAACACTACAGTCATGGTTCTACAGTCCAGGTTAACACTAGTCATGTTTCTACAGTACAGGTTAACACTACAGTCCAGGTTAACACTACAGTCATGGTTCTACAGTCCAGGTTAAGACTACAGTCCAGGTTAACACTACAGTCATGGTTCTACAGTCCAGGTTAACACTACAGTCATGTTTCTACAGTCCAGGTTAACACTACAGTCATGTTTCTACAGTCCAGGTTAACACTACAGTACAGGGTAACACTACAGTCATGGTTCTACAGTCCAGGTTAACACTACAGTCATGTTTCTAAAGTCCAGGTTAACACTACAGTCATGTTTCTACAGTACAGGTTAACACTAGTCATGTTTCTACAGTCCAGGTTAACACTAGTCATGTTTCTACAGTCCAGGTTAACACTACAGTCATGTTTCTACAGTCCAGGTTAACACTAGTCATGTTTCTACAGTCCAGGTTAACACTACAGTCATGTTTCTACAGTCCAGGTTAACACTACAGTCATGTTTCTACAGTCCAGGTTAACACTACAGTCATGTTTCTACAGTCCAGGTTAACACTACAGTCATGTTTCTACAGTCCAGGTTAACACTACAGTCATGTTTCTACAGTCCAAGTTAACACTACAGTCATGTTTCTACAGTCCAGGTTAACACTACAGTCATGTTTCTACAGTCCAGGTTAACACTAGTCATGTTTCTACAGTACAGGTTAACACTACAGTCCCGGTTAACACTACAGTCATGGTTCTACAGTCCAGGTTCACACTAAAGTCATGTTTCTAGAGTACAGGTTAACACTACAGTCATGTTTCTACAGTCCAGGTTAACACTAGTCATGTTTCTACAGTACAGGTTAACACTACAGTCCAGGTTAACACTACAGTCATGGTTCTACAGTCCAGGTTAAGACTACAGTCCAGGTTAACACTACAGTCATGGTTCTACAGTCCAGGTTAACACTACAGTCATGTTTCTAAAGTCCATGTTAACACTACAGTCATGTTTCTACAGTCCAGGTTAACACTAGTCATGTTTCTACAGTCCAGGTTAACACTAGTCATGTTTCTACAGTCCAGGTTAACACTACAGTCATGTTTCTACAGTCCAGGTTAACACCACAGTCATGTTTCTACAGTCCAGGTTAACACTACAGTACAGGGTAACACTACAGTCATGGTTCTACAGTCCAGGTTAACACTACAGTCATGTTTCTAAAGTCCATGTTAACACTACAGTCATGTTTCTACAGTCCAGGTTAACACTAGTCATGTTTCTACAGTCCAGGTTAACACTAGTCATGTTTCTACAGTCCAGGTTAACACTACAGTCATGTTTCTACAGTCCAGGTTAACACTACAGTCATGTTTCTACAGTCCAGGTTAACACTACAGTCATGTTTCTACAGTCCAAGTTAACACTACAGTCATGTTTCTACAGTCCAGGTTAACACTACAGTCATGTTTCTACAGTACAGGTTAACACTAGTCATGTTTCTACAGTCCAGGTTAACACTAGTCATGTTTCTACAGTCCAGGTTAACACTACAGTCCAGGTTAACACTACAGTCATGGTTCTACAGTCCAGGTTCACACTAAAGTCATGTTTCTAGAGTACAGGTTAACACTACAGTCATGTTTCTACAGTCCAGGTTAACACTAGTCATGTTTCTACAGTACAGGTTAACACTACAGTCCAGGTTAACACTACAGTCATGGTTCTACAGTCCAGGTTAAGACTACAGTCCAGGTTAACACTACAGTCATGGTTCTACAGTCCAGGTTAACACTACAGTCATGTTTCTACAGTCCAGGTTAACACTACAGTCATGTTTCTACAGTCCAGGTTAACACTACAGTACAGGGTAACACTACAGTCATGGTTCTACAGTCCAGGTTAACACTACAGTCATGTTTCTAAAGTCCAGGTTAACACTACAGTCATGTTTCTACAGTACAGGTTAACACTAGTCATGTTTCTACAGTACAGGTTAACACTAGTCATGTTTCTACAGTCCAGGTTAACACTACAGTCATGTTTCTACAGTCCAGGTTAACACTAGTCATGTTTCTACAGTCCAGGTTAACACTACAGTCATGTTTCTACAGTCCAGGTTAACACTACAGTCATGTTTCTACAGTCCAGGTTAACACTACAGTCATGTTTCTACAGTCCAGGTTAACACTACAGTCATGTTTCTACAGTCCAGGTTAACACTACAGTCATGTTTCTACAGTCCAAGTTAACACTACAGTCATGTTTCTACAGTCCAGGTTAACACTACAGTCATGTTTCTACAGTCCAGGTTAACACTAGTCATGTTTCTACAGTACAGGTTAACACTACAGTCCAGGTTAACACTACAGTCATGGTTCTACAGTCCAGGTTCACACTACAGTCATGTTTCTAGAGTACATGTTAACACTACAGTCATGTTTCTACAGTCCAGGTTAACACTACAGTCCAGGTTAACACTACAGTCATGTTTCTACAGTCCAGGTTAACACTACAGTCATGTTTCTACAGTACAGGTTAAAACTACAGTCATGTTTCTACAGTACAGGTTAACACTAGTCATGTTTCTACAGTACAGGTTAACACTACAGTCCAGGTTAACACTATAGTCATGGTTCTACAGTCCAGGTTAACACTACAGTCATGTTTCTACAGTCCAGGTTAACACTACAGTCATGTTTCTACAGACCAAGTTAACACTACAGTCATGTTTCTACAGTACAGGTTAACACTACAGTCCAGGTTAACACTACAGTCATGGTTCTACAGTCCAGGTTCACACTACAGTCATGTTTCTAGAGTACAGGTTAACACTACAGTCATGTTTCTACAGTCCAGGTTAATTAACACTAGTCATGTTTCTACAGTATAGGTTAACACTACAGTCCAGGTTAACACTACAGTCATGGTTCTACAGTCCAGGTTAACACTACAGTCCAGGTTAACACTACAGTCATGGTTCTACAGTCCAGGTTAACACTACAGTCATGTTTCTACAGTACAGGTTAACACTACAGTCATGTTTCTACAGTCCAGGTTAACACCACAGTCATGTTTCTACAGTCCAGGTTAACACTACAGTACAGGGTAACACTACAGTCATGGTTCTACAGTCCAGGTTAACACTACAGTCATGTTTCTAAAGTCCATGTTAACACTACAGTCATGTTTCTACAGTCCAGGTTAACACTAGTCATGTTTCTACAGTCCAGGTTAACACTAGTCATGTTTCTACAGTCCAGGTTAACACTACAGTCATGTTTCTACAGTCCAGGTTAACACTACAGTCATGTTTCTACAGTCCAGGTTAACACTACAGTCATGTTTCTACAGTCCAAGTTAACACTACAGTCATGTTTCTACAGTCCAGGTTAACACTACAGTCATGTTTCTACAGTACAGGTTAACACTAGTCATGTTTCTACAGTCCAGGTTAACACTAGTCATGTTTCTACAGTCCAGGTTAACACTACAGTCCAGGTTAACACTACAGTCATGGTTCTACAGTCCAGGTTCACACTAAAGTCATGTTTCTAGAGTACAGGTTAACACTACAGTCATGTTTCTACAGTCCAGGTTAACACTAGTCATGTTTCTACAGTACAGGTTAACACTACAGTCCAGGTTAACACTACAGTCATGGTTCTACAGTCCAGGTTAAGACTACAGTCCAGGTTAACACTACAGTCATGGTTCTACAGTCCAGGTTAACACTACAGTCATGTTTCTACAGTCCAGGTTAACACTACAGTCATGTTTCTACAGTCCAGGTTAACACTACAGTACAGGGTAACACTACAGTCATGGTTCTACAGTCCAGGTTAACACTACAGTCATGTTTCTAAAGTCCAGGTTAACACTACAGTCATGTTTCTACAGTACAGGTTAACACTAGTCATGTTTCTACAGTCCAGGTTAACACTAGTCATGTTTCTACAGTCCAGGTTAACACTACAGTCATGTTTCTACAGTCCAGGTTAACACTAGTCATGTTTCTACAGTCCAGGTTAACACTACAGTCATGTTTCTACAGTCCAGGTTAACACTACAGTCATGTTTCTACAGTCCAGGTTAACACTACAGTCATGTTTCTACAGTCCAGGTTAACACTACAGTCATGTTTCTACAGTCCAGGTTAACACTACAGTCATGTTTCTACAGTCCAAGTTAACACTACAGTCATGTTTCTACAGTCCAGGTTAACACTACAGTCATGTTTCTACAGTCCAGGTTAACACTAGTCATGTTTCTACAGTACAGGTTAACACTAGTCATGTTTCTACAGTACAGGTTAACACTACAGTCCAGGTTAACACTACAGTCATGGTTCTACAGTCCAGGTTCACACTAAAGTCATGTTTCTAGAGTACAGGTTAACACTACAGTCATGTTTCTACAGTCCAGGTTAACACTAGTCATGTTTCTACAGTACAGGTTAACACTACAGTCCAGGTTAACACTACAGTCATGGTTCTACAGTCCAGGTTAAGACTACAGTCCAGGTTAACACTACAGTCATGGTTCTACAGTCCAGGTTAACACTACAGTCATGTTTCTACAGTCCAGGTTAACACTACAGTCATGTTTCTACAGTCCAGGTTAACACTACAGTCATTTTCTACAGTCCAGGTTAACACTACAGTCATGGTTCTACAGTCCAGGTTAACACTACAGTCCAGGTTAACACTACAGTCATGGTTCTACAGTCCTGGTTAACACTACAGTCATGTTTCTACAGTCCAGGTTAACACTACAGTCATGTTTCTACAGTACAGGTTAACACTACAGTCCAGGTTAACACTACAGTCATGGTTCTACAGTCCAGGTTCACACTACAGTCATGTTTCTAGAGTACAGGTTAACACTACAGTCATGTTTCTACAGTCCAGGTTAATTAACACTAGTCATGTTTCTACAGTATAGGTTAACACTACAGTCCAGGTTAACACTACAGTCATGGTTCTACAGTCCAGGTTAACACTACAGTCCAGGTTAACACTACAGTCATGGTTCTACAGTCCAGGTTAACACTACAGTCATGTTTCTACAGTACAGGTTAACACTACAGTCATGTTTCTACAGTCCAGGTTAACACCACAGTCATGTTTCTACAGTCCAGGTTAACACTACAGTACAGGGTAACACTACAGTCATGGTTCTACAGTCCAGGTTAACACTACAGTCATGTTTCTAAAGTCCATGTTAACACTACAGTCATGTTTCTACAGTCCAGGTTAACACTAGTCATGTTTCTACAGTCCAGGTTAACACTAGTCATGTTTCTACAGTCCAGGTTAACACTACAGTCATGTTTCTACAGTCCAGGTTAACACTACAGTCATGTTTCTACAGTCCAGGTTAACACTACAGTCATGTTTCTACAGTCCAAGTTAACACTACAGTCATGTTTCTACAGTCCAGGTTAACACTACAGTCATGTTTCTACAGTACAGGTTAACACTAGTCATGTTTCTACAGTCCAGGTTAACACTAGTCATGTTTCTACAGTCCAGGTTAACACTACAGTCCAGGTTAACACTACAGTCATGGTTCTACAGTCCAGGTTCACACTAAAGTCATGTTTCTAGAGTACAGGTTAACACTACAGTCATGTTTCTACAGTCCAGGTTAACACTAGTCATGTTTCTACAGTACAGGTTAACACTACAGTCCAGGTTAACACTACAGTCATGGTTCTACAGTCCAGGTTAAGACTACAGTCCAGGTTAACACTACAGTCATGGTTCTACAGTCCAGGTTAACACTACAGTCATGTTTCTACAGTCCAGGTTAACACTACAGTCATGTTTCTACAGTCCAGGTTAACACTACAGTACAGGGTAACACTACAGTCATGGTTCTACAGTCCAGGTTAACACTACAGTCATGTTTCTAAAGTCCAGGTTAACACTACAGTCATGTTTCTACAGTACAGGTTAACACTAGTCATGTTTCTACAGTCCAGGTTAACACTAGTCATGTTTCTACAGTCCAGGTTAACACTACAGTCATGTTTCTACAGTCCAGGTTAACACTAGTCATGTTTCTACAGTCCAGGTTAACACTACAGTCATGTTTCTACAGTCCAGGTTAACACTACAGTCATGTTTCTACAGTCCAGGTTAACACTACAGTCATGTTTCTACAGTCCAGGTTAACACTACAGTCATGTTTCTACAGTCCAGGTTAACACTACAGTCATGTTTCTACAGTCCAAGTTAACACTACAGTCATGTTTCTACAGTCCAGGTTAACACTACAGTCATGTTTCTACAGTCCAGGTTAACACTAGTCATGTTTCTACAGTACAGGTTAACACTACAGTCCAGGTTCACACTACAGTCATGTTTCTAGAGTACATGTTAACACTACAGTCATGTTTCTACAGTCCAGGTTAACACTACAGTCCAGGTTAACACTACAGTCATGTTTCTACAGTCCAGGTTAACACTACAGTCATGTTTCTACAGTACAGGTTAAAACTACAGTCATGTTTCTACAGTACAGGTTAACACTAGTCATGTTTCTACAGTACAGGTTAACACTACAGTCCAGGTTAACACTATAGTCATGGTTCTACAGTCCAGGTTAACACTACAGTCATGTTTCTACAGTCCAGGTTAACACTACAGTCATGTTTCTACAGTCCAAGTTAACACTACAGTCATGTTTCTACAGTCCAGGTTAACACTACAGTCATGTTTCTACAGTCCAGGTTAACACTAGTCATGTTTCTACAGTACAGGTTAACACTACAGTCCAGGTTAACACTACAGTCATGGTTCTACAGTCCAGGTTCACACTACAGTCATGTTTCTAGAGTACAGGTTAACACTACATTCATGTTTCTACAGTCCAGGTTAACACTACAGTCCAGGTTAACACTACAGTCATGGTTCTACAGTCCAGGTTAACACTACAGTCCAGGTTAACACTACAGTCATGGTTCTACAGTCCAGGTTAACACTACAGTCATGTTTCTACAGTCCAGGTTAACACTACAGTCATGTTTCTACAGTACAGGTTAAAACTACAGTCATGTTTCTACAGTACAGGTTAACACTAGTCATGTTTCTACAGTACAGGTTAACACTACAGTCCAGGTTAACACTATAGTCATGGTTCTACAGTCCAGGTTCACACTACAGTTATGTTTCTAGAGTACAGGTTAACACTACAGTCATGTTTCTACAGTACAGGTTAACACTACAGTCATGCGTTTCTAATAGTACACACTGCAGGTACAATACCTCTCTGCCACCTTACTGGTGGTTATGGATTGGCTCAGGCAGTTGGTGTTGGCTAGTTGGTTAGCGGGCCGATTAAAGGAACACACTAGCTGGTCACGGCGGCCATAGTTGGCACTGTGGATCTGGATCGTTCCTTCATCTGAGAGAGATGAGGAGGAGAGGTAAGACTGGATGTCTTTGGTGTGTTCTAGTGATGGTAATATAAACTGTATATAATACTGCTCTGCTATGCTATTATATAATTTATATATCATCATATGAGAGGAGAATATATTGTATAGCAGAGTGTTGACAAGCTTACCACATTCTAGAACATTAGAGCCTTACCACCTTCTAGTAGAGCATCAGAGCCTTACCACATTCTAATAGAACATCAGAGCCTTACCACATTCTAGTAGTGCATCAAAGCCTTGCCACATTCTAGTAGAACATCAGAGCCTTACCACATTCTAGTAGAACATCAGAGCCTTACCACATTCTAATAGTACATCAGAGCCTTACCACATTCTAGTAGAACATCAGAGCCTTACCACATTCTAGTAGAACATCGGAGACTTACCACATTCTAATAGAACATCAGAGCCTTACCACATTCTAATAGAACATCAGAACCTTACCACATTCTAGTAGAACAGCAGAGCCTTACCACATTCTAATAGAACATCAGAGCCTTACCACATTCTAGTAGAACAGCAGAGCCTTACCACATTCTAGTAGAGCATCAGAGCCTTACCACATTCTCGTAGAGCATCAGAGCCTTACCAAATTCTAGTAGAACAGCAGAGCCTTACCACATTCTAGTTGAACATCAGAGCCTTAACACATTCTATTTGAACATCAGAGCCTTACCACATTCTAGTTGAACATCAGAGCCTTACCACATTCTAGTAGAGCATCAGAGCCTTACCACATTCTATTTGAACATCAGAGCCTTACCACATTCTAGTTGAACATCAGAGCCTTACCACATTCTAGTTGAACATCAGAGCCTTACCACATTCTAGTTGAACATCAGAGCCTTACCACATTCTATTTGAACATCAGAGCCTTACCACATTCTATTTGAACATCAGAGCCTTACCACATTCTAGTTGAACATCAGAGCCTTCACACGTGATGCTGCGTGCTGCCAAGACAAACAAACAGGAATTACACACCACACTGGCCACTGCTGGGCAGACATAAATAAAAGACATACATTTTCATAGCAGACATTAGCCTGGTTTAGTGTTTTGTATTAATATGCATAGAAACAGACTGACTTGCTGGGAGGCAGGTGTAGGTGGTTTCCAGGTATTTGTAGATTCCAACACAGGGGTCAGAAGTACGGAAGACTTCAGTGTTCACTTCACACACCTGTTTCCCATTGCACCTGGGGGATATCAGGAGGTAAGATGAGCTATGGCTGGGATTTAATCAAACGCGGTGTCAACAAGCATGCAGCGCTTGACATTTAAAGCAAACATTTGCAGTGTTTACTGTGAACATCAGGAAATTTGGCTTTAAAAAGGCACATTGATACTGCAATGTGCTTTTCAACAACATGCCTCTGAATCCCAGCCTGTCTTTATCAAATAAACACTGACTGAGTACCTGTGTGAGAGGACCTCCAGGGTGCCTGTCTTTGTCAAATAAACACTGACTGAGTACCTGTGTGAGAGGACCTCCAGGGTGCCTGTCTTTATCAAATAAATACTGACAGTACCTGTGTGAGAGGACCTCCAGGGTGCCTGTCTTCATCAAATAAACACTGACTGAGTACCTGTGTGAGAGGACCTCCAGGGTGCATGTCTTCATCAAATAAACACTGACTGAGTACCTGTGTGAGAGGACCTCCAGGGTGCCCGTCTGTGAACACTGTGTGTCGGTCAGCTGGTTGGCAGGTCGTCCTTCTTTGCAGGTGGTTCCGTCAGTCCTTCCATACAGAGCTCTCTCAATGAAGATCACTCCAGAATCTAGCAGGACAAGAAAAATCAACATGTAAAGAAACAGACAGCACTATGGAGAGACCATCAGGATAGAATGTGTGTGTTCTTACCACAGAACAGGAACTGGACGTTTTCTCCATTGTCACAGGTGACCACTCTCGTCGCTGAGTGAGAAACATAATTACCATAACGTTATAGATGTGGATGTGCGCACACACACAACCACCCACACACACAACCACCCACACAACCACCCACACAACCACCCACCCACACACACAACCACCCACACACACAACCACCCACACACACAACCACCCACACACACAACCACCCACACACACAAACATAGACATCCACCCCACACACAACCACCCACACACACAACCACCCACACAACCACCCACACACACAACCACCCACACACACAAACATAGACATCCACCCCACACACAACCACCCACACACACAACCACCCACACAACCACCCACACACACAACCACCCACACACACAAACATAGACATCCACCCCACACACAACCACCCACACACACAACCACCCACACAACCACCCACACACACAACCACCCACACACACAAACATAGACATCCACCCCACACACAACCACCCACCCACACAACCACCCACACAACCACCCACACACACAACCACCCACACACACAAACATAGACAACCACCCACACACACAAACTGGTCGGGTTTAACTAAGAACTGTGTACCTGCAGCTGGTAGTGTACAGCAAACTGAAGCCAGCACTGAAACACATCACACAGCTAGTTCAGCTTTTCTAACCTTGGTCAGTCTCATCGCAATTCTTTACAGAAGAGTAGTGTACAGCATATACAGTAAGTATATAAATAATGTACAGTATATAGTATGGTACTGCGTATAGACAGACATGGGACATCACCTAGTCCTCAGATAGGGCTACCTAGACCCCCCTTTTATGCTGCTACTCTCTGTTTATAATCTATGCATAGTCACTTTAACTCTACTTACATGTACATATTACCTCAATTACCTCGACTAACCTGTGCCCCCGCACATTGACTCTGTACCGGTACACCCTGTATATAGCCTCCACATTGACTCTGTACCGGTACACCCTGTATATAGCCTCCACATTGACTCTGTACCGGTACACCCTGTATATAGCCTCCACATTGACTATGTACCGGTACCCCCTGTATATAGCCTCCACATTGACTCTGTACTGGTACCCCCTGTATATAGCCTCCACATTGACTCTGTACTGGTACCCCCTGTATATAGCCTCCACATTGACTCTGTACTGGTACCCCCTGTATATAGCCTCCACATTGACTCTGTACTGGTACCCCCTGTATATAGCCTCCACATTGACTCTGTACCGGTACCCCCTGTATATAGCCTCCACATTGACTCTGTACAGGTACCCCCTGTATATAGCCTCCACATTGACTCTGTACTGGTACCCCCTGTATATAGCCTCCACATTGACTCTGTACCGGTACCCCCTGTATATAGCCTCCACATTGACTCTGTACCGGTACACCCTGTATATAGCCTCCACATTGACTCTGTACTGGTACCCCCTGTATATAGTCTCCACATTGACTCTGTACTGGTACACCCTGTATATAGCCTCCACATTGACTCTGTACTGGTACCCCCTGTATATAGTCTCCACATTGACTCTGTACCGGTACCCCCTGTATATAGCCTCCACATTGACTCTGTACCGGTACACCCTGTATATAGCCTCCACATTGACTCTGTACTGGTACCCCCTGTATATAGCCTCCACATTGACTCTGTACCGGTACACCCTGTATATAGCCTCCACATTGACTCTGTACTGGTACCCCTGTATATAGCCCCCACATTGACTCTGTACTGGTACCCCTGTATATAGCCTCCACATTGACTCTGTACTGGTACCCCCTGTATATAGCCTCCACATTGACTCTGTACTGGTACCCCCTGTATATAGCCTCCACATTGACTCTGTACTGGTACCCCCTGTATATAGTCTCCACATTGACTCTGTACTGGTACCCCCTGTATATAGCCTCCACATTGACTCTGTACTGGTACCCCCTGTATATAGTCTCCACATTGACTCTGTACTGGTACCCCCTGTATATAGCCTCCACATTGACTCTGTACTGGTACCCCCTGTATATAGCCTCCACATTGACTCTACTGGTACCCCCTGTATATAGTCTCCACATTGACTCTGTACTGGTACCCCCTGTATATAGCCTCCACATTGACTCTGTACTGGTACCCCCTGTATATAGCCTCCACATTGACTCTACTGGTACCCCCTGTATATAGTCTCCACATTGACTCTGTACTGGTACCCCCTGTATATAGCCTCCACATTGACTCTACTGGTACCCCCTGTATATAGTCTCCACATTGACTCTGTACTGGTACCCCCTGTATATAGTCTCCACATTGACTCTGTACTGGTACCCCCTGTATATAGCCTCCACATTGACTCTACTGGTACACCCTGTATATAGCCTCCACATTGACTCTGTACTGGTACCCCCTGTATATAGTCTCCACATTGACTCTGTACTGGTACCCCCTGTATATAGCCTCCACATTGACTCTGTACTGGTACCCCCTGTATATAGCCTCCACATTGACTCTGTACTGGTACCCCCTGTATATAGCCTCCACATTGACTCTGTACTGGTACCCCCTGTATATAGCCTCCACATTGACTCTGTACTGGTACCCCTGTATATAGCCTCCACATTGACTCTGTACCGGTACCCCTGTATATAGCCTCCACATTAACTCTGTACTGGTACCCCCTGTATATAGCCTCCACATTGACTCTGTACTGGTACCCCCTGTATATAGCCTCCACATTGACTCTGTACTGGTACACCCTGTATATAGCCTCCACATTGACTCTGTACCGGTACCCCCTGTATATAGTCTCCACATTGACTCTGTACCGGTACCCCCTGTATATAGCCTCCACATTGACTCTGTACCGGTACCCCCTGTATATAGCCTCCACATTGACTCTGTACTGGTACCCCCTGTATATAGCCTCCACATTGACTCTGTACTGGTACACCCTGTATATAGTCTCCACATTGACTCTGTACCGGTACCCCCTGTATATAGCCTCCACATTGACTCTGTACTGGTACCCCCTGTATATAGCCTCCACATTAACTCTGTACTGGTACCCCCTGTATATAGCCTCCACATTGACTCTGTACCGGTACCCCCTGTATATAGCCTCCACATTGACTCTGTACTGGTACCCCTGTATATAGTCTCCACATTGACTCTGTACCGTTACTCCCTGTATATAGCCTCCACATTCACTCTGTACTGGTACCCCTGTATATAGCCTCCACATTAACTCTGTACTGGTACCCCCTGTATATAGCCTCCATATTGACTCTGTACTGGTACCCCCTGTATATAGCCTCCACATTAACTCTGTACTGGTACCCCCTGTATATAGCCTCCACATTGACTCTCTACCGGTACCCCCTGTATATAGCCTCCACATTGACTCTGTACTGGTACCCCCTGTATATAGTCTCCACATTGACTCTGTACTGGTACCCCCTGTATATAGCCTCCACATTGACTCTGTACTGGTACCCCCTGTATATAGCCTCCACATTGACTCTGTACTGGTACCCCTGTATATAGCCTCCACATTGACTCTGTACTGGTACCCCTGTATATAGCCTCCACATTGACTCTGTACTGGTACCCCTGTATATAGCCTCCACATTGACTCTGTACCGGTACCCCTGTATATAGCCTCCACATTAACTCTGTACTGGTACCCCCTGTATATAGCCTCCACATTGACTCTGTACTGGTACCCCCTGTATATAGCCTCCACATTGACTCTGTACTGGTACACCCTGTATATAGCCTCCACATTGACTCTGTACCGGTACCCCCTGTATATAGTCTCCACATTGACTCTGTACCGGTACCCCCTGTATATAGCCTCCACATTGACTCTGTACCGGTACCCCCTGTATATAGCCTCCACATTGACTCTGTACTGGTACCCCTGTATATAGCCTCCACATTGACTCTGTACTGGTACACCCTGTATATAGTCTCCACATTGACTCTGTACCGGTACCCCTGTATATAGCCTCCACATTGACTCTGTACTGGTACCCCCTGTATATAGCCTCCACATTAACTCTGTACTGGTACCCCCTCCACATTGACTCTGTACTGGTACCCCCTGTATATAGCCTCCACATTGACTCTGTACCGGTACCCCCTGTATATAGCCTCCACATTGACTCTGTACTGGTACCCCCTGTATATAGTCTCCACATTGACTCTGTACCGGTACCCCCTGTATATAGCCTCCACATTGACTCTGTACTGGTACCCCCTGTATATAGCCTCCACATTAACTCTGTACTGGTACACCCTGTATATAGCCTCCACATTGACTCTGTACCGGTACCCCTGTATATAGCCTCCACATTGACTCTGTACTGGTACCCCCCCCTGTATATAGCCTCCACATTGACTCTGTACTGGTACCCCTGTATATAGCCTCCACATTAACTCTGTACTGGTACCCCTGTATATAGCCTCCATATTGACTCTGTACTGGTACCCCTGTATATAGCCTCCACATTAACTCTGTACTGGTACCCCTGTATATAGCCTCCACATTGACTCTCTACCGGTACCCCCTGTATATAGCCTCCACATTGACTCTGTACTGGTACCCCTGTATATAGTCTCCACATTGACTCTGTACTGGTACCCCCTGTATATAGCCTCCACATTGACTCTGTACTGGTACCCCCTGTATATAGCCTCCACATTGACTCTGTACTGGTACCCCTGTATATAGCCTCCACATTGACTCTGTACTGGTACCCCTGTATATAGCCTCCACATTGACTCTGTACTGGTACCCCTGTATATAGCCTCCACATTGACTCTGTACCGGTACCCCTGTATATAGCCTCCACATTAACTCTGTACTGGTACCCCCATTGACTGTATATAGCCTCCACATTGACTCTGTACTGGTACCCCCTGTATATAGCCTCCACATTGACTCTGTACTGGTACACCCTGTATATAGCCTCCATTGACATTGACTCTGTACCGGTACCCCCTGTATATAGTCTCCACATTGACTCTGTACCGGTACCCCCTGTATATAGCCTCCACATTGACTCTGTACCGGTACCCCCTGTATATAGCCTCCACATTGACTCTGTACTGGTACCCCCTGTATATAGCCTCCACATTGACTCTGTACTGGTACACCCTGTATATAGTCTCCACATTGACTCTGTACCGGTACCCCCTGTATATAGCCTCCACATTGACTCTGTACTGGTACCCCCTGTATATAGCCTCCACATTAACTCTGTACTGGTACCCCCTGTATATAGCCTCCACATTGACTCTGTACTCCACATTGACTCTGTACCCCTGTATATAGCCTCCACATTGACTCTGTACTGGTACCCCCTGTATATAGTCTCCACATTGACTCTGTACCTCTGGTACCCCCTGTATATAGCCTCCACATTGACTCTGTACTGGTACCCCCTGTATATAGCCTCCACATTAACTCTGTACTGGTACCCCCTGTATATAGCCTCCATATTGACTCTGTACTGGTACCCCTGTATATAGCCTCCACATTAACTCTGTACTGGTACCCCTGTATATAGCCTCCACATTGACTCTCTACCGGTACCCCCTGTATATAGCCTCCACATTGACTCTGTACTGGTACCCCTGTATATAGTCTCCACATTGACTCTGTACTGGTACCCCCTGTATATAGCCTCCACATTGACTCTGTACTGGTACCCCCTGTATATAGCCTCCACATTGACTCTGTACTGGTACCCCTGTATATAGCCTCCACATTGACTCTGTACTGGTACCCCTGTATATAGCCTCCACATTGACTCTGTACTGGTACCCCCTGTATATAGCCTCCACATTGACTCTGTACCGGTACCCCTGTATATAGCCTCCACATTAACTCTGTACTGGTACCCCTGTATATAGCCTCCACATTGACTCTGTACTGGTACCCCCTGTATATAGCCTCCACATTGACTCTGTACTGGTACACCCTGTATATAGCCTCCACATTGACTCTGTACCGGTACCCCCTGTATATAGTCTCCACATTGACTCTGTACCGGTACCCCCTGTATATAGCCTCCACATTGACTCTGTACCGGTACCCCCTGTATATAGCCTCCACATTGACTCTGTACTGGTACCCCCTGTATATAGCCTCCACATTGACTCTGTACTGGTACACCCTGTATATAGTCTCCACATTGACTCTGTACCGGTACCCCCTGTATATAGCCTCCACATTGACTCTGTACTGGTACCCCCTGTATATAGCCTCCACATTAACTCTGTACTGGTACCCCCTGTATATAGCCTCCACATTGACTCTGTACCGGTACCCCCTGTATATAGCCTCCACATTGACTCTGTACTGGTACCCCCTGTATATAGTCTCCACATTGACTCTGTACCGGTACCCCCTGTATATAGCCTCCACATTGACTCTGTACTGGTACCCCCTGTATATAGCCTCCACATTAACTCTGTACTGGTACACCCTGTATATAGCCTCCACATTGACTCTGTACCGGTACCCCCTGTATATAGCCTCCACATTGACTCTGTACTGGTACCCCCTGTATATAGCCTCCACATTGACTCTGTACTGGTACCCCCTGTATATAGCCTCCACATTAACTCTGTACTGGTACCCCCTGTATATAGCCTCCATATTGACTCTGTACTGGTACCCCCTGTATATAGCCTCCACATTAACTCTGTACTGGTACCCCCTGTATATAGCCTCCACATTGACTCTCTACCGGTACCCCCTGTATATAGCCTCCACATTGACTCTGTACTGGTACCCCCTGTATATAGTCTCCACATTGACTCTGTACTGGTACCCCCTGTATATAGCCTCCACATTGACTCTGTACTGGTACCCCCTGTATATAGCCTCCACATTGACTCTGTACTGGTACCCCCTGTATATAGCCTCCACATTGACTCTGTACTGGTACCCCCTGTATATAGCCTCCACATTGACTCTGTACTGGTACCCCCTGTATATAGCCTCCACATTGACTCTGTACCGGTACCCCCTGTATATAGCCTCCACATTAACTCTGTACTGGTACCCCCTGTATATAGCCTCCACATTGACTCTGTACTGGTACCCCCTGTATATAGCCTCCACATTGACTCTGTACTGGTACACCCTGTATATAGCCTCCACATTGACTCTGTACCGGTACCCCCTGTATATAGTCTCCACATTGACTCTGTACCGGTACCCCCTGTATATAGCCTCCACATTGACTCTGTACCGGTACCCCCTGTATATAGCCTCCACATTGACTCTGTACTGGTACCCCCTGTATATAGCCTCCACATTGACTCTGTACTGGTACACCCTGTATATAGTCTCCACATTGACTCTGTACCGGTACCCCCTGTATATAGCCTCCACATTGACTCTGTACTGGTACCCCTGTATATAGCCTCCACATTAACTCTGTACTGGTACCCCCTGTATATAGCCTCCACATTGACTCTGTACCGGTACCCCTGTATATAGCCTCCACATTGACTCTGTACTGGTACCCCTGTATATAGTCTCCACATTGACTCTGTACCGGTACCCCCTGTATATAGCCTCCACATTGACTCTGTACTGGTACCCCTGTATATAGCCTCCACATTAACTCTGTACTGGTACCCCTGTATATAGTCTCCACATTGACTCTGTACCGGTACCCCTGTATATAGCCTCCACATTGACTCTGTACTGGTACCCCCTGTATATAGTCTCCACATTGACTCTGTACCGGTACCCCCTGTATATAGCCTCCACATTGACTCTGTACCGGTACCCCCTGTATATAGCCTCCACATTAACTCTGTACTGGTACCCCCTGTATATAGCCTCCACATTAACTCTGTACTGGTACCCCCTGTATATAGTCTCCACATTAACTCTGTACTGGTACCCCCTGTATATAGTCTCCACATTGACTCTGTACCGGTACCCCCTGTATATAGTCTCCACATTGACTCTGTACCGGTACCCCCTGTATATAGCCTCCACATTGACTCTGTACCGGTACCCCCTGTATATAGCCTCCACATTGACTCTGTACTGGTACCCCTGTATAGCCTCCACATTGACTCTGTACCGGTACCCCCTGTATATAGCCTCCACATTGACTCTGTACTGGTACCCCCTGTATATAGCCTCCACATTGACTCTGTACTGGTACCCCCTGTATATAGTCTCCACATTAACTCTGTACTGGTACCCCTGTATATAGTCTCCACATTGACTCTGTACCGGTACCCCCTGTATATAGTCTCCACATTGACTCTGTACCGGTACCCCTGTATATAGCCTCCACATTGACTCTGTACCGGTACCCCTGTATATAGCCTCCACATTGACTCTGTACTGGTACCCCTGTATATAGCCTCCACATTGACTCTGTACCAGTACCCCCTGTATATAGCCTCCACATTGACTCTGTACCGGTACCCCCTGTATATAGCCTCCACATTGACTCTGTACTGGTACCCCTGTATATAGCCTCCACATTGACTCTGTACTGGTACCCCTGTATATAGCCTCCACATTGACTCTGTACTGGTACCCCCTGTATATAGCCTCCACATTGACTCTGTACTGGTACCCCCTGTATATAGCCTCCACATTGACTCTGTACTGGTACCCCTGTATATAGCCTATATAGCCTCCACATTAACTCTGTACTGGTACCCCTGTATATAGCCTCCACATTGACTCTGTACTGGTACCCCTGTATATAGCCTCCACATTGACTCTGTACTGGTACCCCCTGTATATAGCCTCCACATTGACTCTGTACTGGTACCCCTGTATATAGCCTCCACATTGACTCTGTACTGGTACCCCTGTATATAGCCTCCACATTGACTCTGTACTGGTACCCCTGTATATAGCCTCCACATTGACTCTGTACTGGTACCCCTGTATATAGTCTCCACATTGACTCTGTACCGGTACCCCTGTATATAGCCTCCACATTGACTCTGTACTGGTACCCCTGTATATAGCCTCCACATTGACTCTGTACTGGTACCCCCTGTATATAGTCTCCACATTGACTCTGTACCGGTACCCCCTGTATATAGCCTCCACATTGACTCTGTACTGGTACCCCCTGTATATAGCCTCCACATTGACTCTGTACTGGTACCCCTGTATATAGTCTCCACATTGACTCTGTACCGGTACCCCTGTATATAGCCTCCACATTGACTCTGTACTGGTACCCCTGTATATAGCCTCCACATTGACTCTGTACTGGTACCCCTGTATATAGTCTCCACATTGACTCTGTACCGGTACCCCCTGTATATAGCCTCCACATTGACTCTGTACCGGTACCCCTGTATATAGCCTCCACATTGACTCTGTACTGGTACCCCCTGTATATAGTCTCCACATTGACTCTGTACCGGTACCCCTGTATATAGCCTCCACATTGACTCTGTACAGGTACCCCCTGTATATAGTCTCCACATTGACTCTGTACCGGTACCCCTGTATATAGCCTCCACATTGACTCTGTACTGGTACCCCTGTATATAGTCTCCACATTGACTCTGTACCGGTACCCCCTGTATATAGTCTCCACATTGACTCTGTACCGGTACCCCCTGTATATAGCCTCCACATTGACTCTCTACTGGTACCCCCTGTATATAGCCTCCACATTGACTCTGTACCGGTACCCCCTGTATATAGTCTCCACATTGACTCTGTACCGGTACCCCCTGTATATAGCCTCCACATTGACTCTCTACTGGTACCCCCTGTATATAGCCTCCACATTGACTCTGTACTGGTACCCCCTGTATATAGCCTCCACATTGACTCTGTACTGGTACCCCCTGTATATAGCCTCCACATTGACTCTGTACTGGTACCCCTGTATATAGCCTCCACATTGACTCTGTACTGGTACCCCCTGTATATAGCCTCCACATTGACTCTGTACTGGTACCCCTGTATATAGCCTCCACATTGACTCTGTACTGGTACCCCTGTATATAGTCTCCACATTGACTCTGTACCGGTACCCCCTGTATATAGCCTCCACATTGACTCTGTACTGGTACCCCCTGTATATAGCCTCCACATTGACTCTGTACTGGTACCCCTGTATATAGTCTCCACATTGACTCTGTACCGGTACCCCCTGTATATAGCCTCCACATTGACTCTGTACTGGTACCCCCTGTATATAGTCTCCACATTGACTCTGTACCCCCTGTATATAGTCTCCACCCCTGTATATAGCCTCCACATTGACTCTGTACTGGTACCCCTGTATATAGTCTCCACATTGACTCTGTACCGGTACCCCCTGTATATAGTCTCCACATTGACTCTGTACCGGTACCCCCTGTATATAGCCTCCACATTGACTCTGTACTGGTACCCCCTGTATATAGTCTCCACATTGACTCTGTACCGGTACCCCCTGTATATAGCCTCCACATTGACTCTGTACAGGTACCCCCTGTATATAGTCTCCACATTGACTCTGTACCGGTACCCCCTGTATATAGCCTCCACATTGACTCTCTACTGGTACCCCCTGTATATAGCCTCCACATTGACTCTGTACCGGTACCCCCTGTATATAGCCTCCACATTGACTCTCTACTGGTACCCCTGTATATAGCCTCCACATTGACTCTGTACTGTATATGTCTCCACATTGTACCCCCTGTATATAGCCTCCACATTGACTCTGTACTGGTACCCCCTGTATATAGCCTCCACATTGACTCTGTACTGGTACCCCTGTATATAGCCTCCACATTGACTCTGTACTGGTACCCCTGTATATAGCCTCCACATTGACTCTGTACTGGTACCCCCTGTATATAGTCTCCACATTGACTCTGTACCGGTACCCCTGTATATAGCCTCCACATTGACTCTGTACTGGTACCCCTGTATATAGCCTCCACATTGACTCTGTACTGGTACCCCCTGTATATAGCCTCCACATTGACTCTGTACTGGTACCCCTGTATATAGTCTCCACATTGACTCTGTACCGGTACCCCTGTATATAGCCTCCACATTGACTCTGTACTGGTACCCCCTGTATATAGCCTCCACATTGACTCTGTACTGGTACCCCCTGTATATAGTCTCCACATTGACTCTGTACCGGTACCCCTGTATATAGCCTCCACATTGACTCTGTACTGGTACCCCCTGTATATAGCCTCCACATTGACTCTGTACTGGTACCCCCTGTATATAGTCTCCACATTGACTCTGTACCGGTACCCCCTGTATATAGCCTCCACATTGACTCTGTACCGGTACCCCCTGTATATAGCCTCCACATTGACTCTGTACTGGTACCCCTGTATATAGTCTCCACATTGACTCTGTACCGGTACCCCTGTATATAGCCTCCACATTGACTCTGTACAGGTACCCCCTGTATATAGTCTCCACATTGACTCTGTACCGGTACCCCATTGACTGTATATAGCCTCCACATTGACTCTGTACTGGTACCCCCTGTATATAGTCTCCACATTGACTCTGTACCGGTACCCCTGTATATAGTCTCCACATTGACTCTGTACCGGTACCCCTGTATATAGCCTCCACATTGACTCTGTACTGGTACCCCTGTATATAGTCTCCACATTGACTCTGTACCGGTACCCCCTGTATATAGCCTCCACATTGACTCTGTACAGGTACCCCCTGTATATAGTCTCCACATTGACTCTGTACCGGTACCCCCTGTATATAGCCTCCACATTGACTCTCTACTGGTACCCCCTGTATATAGCCTCCACATTGACTCTGTACCGGTACCCCCTGTATATAGCCTCCACATTGACTCTCTACTGGTACCCCCTGTATATAGCCTCCACATGGACTCTGTACTGGTACCCCCTGTATATAGCCTCCACATTGACTCTGTACCGGTACCCCCTGTATATAGCCTCCACATTGACTCTGTACCGGTACCCCCTGTATATAGCCTCCACATTGACTCTGTACCAGGTACCCCCTGTATATAGCCTCCACATTGACTCTGTACCAGGTACCCCCTGTATATAGCCTCCACATTGACTCTGTACCGGTACCCCCTGTATATAGCCTTCACATTGACTCTGTACTGGTACCCCCTGTATATAGCCTCCACATTGACTCTGTACCGGTACCCCCTGTATATAGCCTCCACATTGACTCTGTACTGGTACCCCCTGTATATAGCCTCCACATTGACTCTGTACTGGTACCCCCTGTATATAGCCTCCACATTGACTCTCTACTGGTACCCCCTGTATATAGCCTCCACATTGACTCTGTACTGGTACCCCCTGTATATAGCCTCCACATTGACTCTGTACTGGTACCCCCTGTATATAGCCTCCACATTGACTCTCTACTGGTACCCCCTGTATATAGCCTCCACATTGACTCTGTACCGGTACCCCCTGTATATAGCCTCCACATTGACTCTCTACTGGTACCCCTGTATATAGCCTCCACATGGACTCTGTACTGGTACCCCTGTATATAGCCTCCACATTGACTCTGTACCAGGTACCCCTGTATATAGCCTCCACATTGACTCTGTACCAGGTACCCCTGTATATAGCCTCCACATTGACTCTGTACTGGTACCCCCTGTATATAGTCTCCACATTGACTCTGTACCGGTACCCCTGTATATAGCCTCCACATTGACTCTGTACTGGTACCCCTGTATATAGCCTCCACATTGACTCTGTACTGGTACCCCTGTATATAGTCTCCACATTGACTCTGTACCGGTACCCCTGTATATAGCCTCCACATTGACTCTGTACTGGTACCCCCTGTATATAGCCTCCACATTGACTCTGTACTGGTACCCCCTGTATATAGTCTCCACATTGACTCTGTACCGGTACCCCCTGTATATAGCCTCCACATTGACTCTGTACCGGTACCCCCTGTATATAGCCTCCACATTGACTCTGTACTGGTACCCCCTGTATATAGTCTCCACATTGACTCTGTACCGGTACCCCCTGTATATAGCCTCCACATTGACTCTGTACAGGTACCCCCTGTATATAGTCTCCACATTGACTCTGTACCGGTACCCCCTGTATATAGCCTCCACATTGACTCTGTACTGGTACCCCCTGTATATAGTCTCCACATTGACTCTGTACCGGTACCCCCTGTATATAGTCTCCACATTGACTCTGTACCGGTACCCCCTGTATATAGCCTCCACATTGACTCTGTACTGGTACCCCCTGTATATAGTCTCCACATTGACTCTGTACCGGTACCCCCTGTATATAGCCTCCACATTGACTCTGTACAGGTACCCCCTGTATATAGTCTCCACATTGACTCTGTACCGGTACCCCTGTATATAGCCTCCACATTGACTCTCTACTGGTACCCCTGTATATAGCCTCCACATTGACTCTGTACCCCTGTACCCCACATTGACTGTATATAGCCTCCACATTGACTCTGTACTGGTACCCCCTGTATATAGCCTCCACATTGACTCTGTACCAGGTACCCCCTGTATATAGCCTCCACATTGACTCTGTACCAGGTACCCCTGTATATAGCCTCCACATTGACTCTGTACCGGTACCCCCTGTATATAGCCTCCACATTGACTCTGTACCAGGTACCCCCTGTATATAGCCTCCACATTGACTCTGTACCAGGTACCCCCTGTATATAGCCTCCACATTGACTCTGTACCGGTACCCCCTGTATATAGCCTTTGACTCTGTACATTGACTCCACATGACTCTGTACTGGTACCCCTGTATATAGCCTCCACATTGACTCTGTACCCCTGGTACCCCTGTATATAGCCTCCACATTGACTCTGTACTGGTACCCCCTGTATATAGCCTCCACATTGACTCTGTACTGGTACCCCTGTATATAGCCTCCACATTGACTCTCTACTGGTACCCCCTGTATATAGCCTCCACATTGACTCTGTACTGGTACCCCCTGTATATAGCCTCCACATTGACTCTGTACTGGTACCCCCTGTATATAGCCTCCACATTGACTCTCTACTGGTACCCCCTGTATATAGCCTCCACATTGACTCTGTACCGGTACCCCCTGTATATAGCCTCCACATTGACTCTCTACTGGTACCCCCTGTATATAGCCTCCACATGGACTCTGTACTGGTACCCCCTGTATATAGCCTCCACATTGACTCTGTACCAGGTACCCCCTGTATATAGCCTCCACATTGACTCTGTACCGGTACCCCCTGTATATAGCCTCCACATTGACTCTGTACCAGGTACCCCCTGTATATAGCCTCCACATTGACTCTGTACCAGGTACCCCCTGTATATAGCCTCCACATTGACTCTGTACCGGTACCCCCTGTATATAGCCTTCACATTGACTCTGTACTGGTACCCCCTGTATATAGCCTCCACATTGACTCTGTACCGGTACCCCCTGTATATAGCCTCCACATTGACTCTGTACTGGTACCCCCTGTATATAGCCTCCACATTGACTCTGTACTGGTACCCCCTGTATATAGCCTCCACATTGACTCTCTACTGGTACCCCCTGTATAAAGCTTTGCTTGTTATTTTACTGCTGCTGTTTAATTATTTGTTACTTTTATTTTCTATTTTCTATTTTTTACTTAACACTTATTCTTAAAACATCTTAACGCATTGTTGGTTAAGGGCTTGTAAGTAAGCATTTCATTGTAAGGTCTACTACACCTGTTGTATTTGGCCCATGTGACAAATAAAATGTGATTTGATTTGATTTGATACAGGATGCTGTATACTAGACCTGGGTCATACTGTTGATATTGGACTTCAATTACTTTCAATACAAACTGATATAGAAACATCTGGAAAATACTGGAATGTATGTTTAAACACCCTCAAATACATATTTTGTTACAAGTCAGTCAGTATACTCACAGGTGAACGCAGTCAGTCTGACAAGGAGCATGATGCTGGGTACAGGTGTGGTAGTAGCTGGTTCAGTTGTAGTAGTATCAAGTAAGATGTTACAGATGGTCACTTGGACAAATACACTTGATATTTATGTGGTATTTTTACTTCCTTAAGAAGCCCCCTCATTACCTTATTTAACTAACCTTTATTGATACTAGTCAAGAACAGATCCTTGTTGGCAAAGCATCAACCAGGAGCACAAACTTCTTCAGCAGATTAGCAGTCATCTTGGCAACACTAAACAAACATTTCACAACAGCTCAAACCACAAGTGTTTAATGATGTGTCGGCCACGGGAAGATGTTTTGTGTTAAGTGATGCTGTCGTAATAAAGGCAAACACAAAACAACAAGACAGTGGATGGGAAATCTATTAAGACTTTTAATTTCTTAATGTTTTTTTACAATACAATTTGAACACGTATTGATAACATTTTGCCTGAATAAGTTACATAATAAATAAATCAATTGAAATAGTTATTTTTGCCATTGGGTCATCCCCACACTATCTGGTTACAGTACTAGGATGAGATGAAGAAAGATTAGACAGTGATGTTATCAATCTGAAGATTATTCAGGAAGTATATCGGCATTGGAAGCCAAATTGAACTCCCAATGAATGGAGCTGACCGAAACAATGGCAACAGTTGGCTCAGATACTTCCTGATCTCGATTATGACAACGTCTTAGTCTAATCCCTCTTTCTCTCATTCTGGCTACAGAAAGCCTCAAGGGGGAAAGAAATACCTTCACAACACAGACAGACAGACAGACAGACAGACAGACAGACAGACAGACAGACAGACAGACAGACAGACAGACAGACAGACAGACAGACAGACAGACAGACAGACAGACAGACAGACAGACAGACAGACAGACAGACAGACAGACAGGAATAACCTAGCATAGACAGTTCTCCCAACCAACCCACCAACCTCTCCACTGATTCTGAAAGTGATACACTCCTAACATAAGTCAGGTGATATCAGCACAGATTTAGGGGAAGAGAATGGTTCAGATGAAAACCAACATACACAGTGGTTGTCCAGGACCAGACAGAGTACAGTAGGCCTAAAGCATCTCCATTCACAAGAGGTAGCATGTTACTCTCCCGCGTTTCTCTCTCTCATCATCCTAAGTGCAGCAGACAGAGGACGTGTTTGACCACCGGTTGTCCAGGACCAGACAGAGTACAGTAGGCCGTAAGCATCTCCATTCACAAGAGGTAGCATGTTACTCTCCCGCGTTTCTCTCTCTCGTCATCCTAAGTACAGCAGACAGAGAACGTGTTTGACCACCGTGATTATCACGGTCGTCAGTCTGTCTCATTGTCACCATTCAACATGGTTTTCTACAGTTCTACGATGAAAGCTGCTCGTGAAATGCTTCAACATGAAAGCTTGGCAGATGATTGGTAACTCTACTTAGAAGCACCTGCTGCTAATCTGTTGTTCCCTACAAGTGCTGTTTTGAATTCAAATACATTTGTACCTACACACTGAAGAAGGCTGTGAAGCCGAAACATCTGTGTATGCTATCCCTGATGCAGTGAAAACCGTCAAATGAACTAAGCTTTATGCAACATCTTGTTGAGTGAGGACCCATTACACCATTTTGTTTAGAGTAACGACAAGACAGAGATATGGGGGCCTGGTATTTCCCAATGGCTGTGCCCTTCACATACACCATATTGCACTTAGCACAGTGGTTATTATTCAGAGACTGGGTGGGGAACATCAGAGCCATATATATAAATATCAATAAATATGTCTCTGGGAAACATTAGTAAGATCACAGTTTGTTGTTCACACAATGGTCTTTAAGAAGGGTGTCGAGTCAGCTAGGAGGTTAGGAAAGCACACTGTGTTGTATTCTCCCAATGCCTGGTCCAAAAACAACCCCTAGCCCCTACACCCCTTTGGTTTTCTAATCTACATGAACCAGATAGGCAGAAGAAATATGGCAGAAGTTCCCCTAAGCCGATTGGAAGGCTAGGTGGAGAAGTCGCCATACTGCTAACAGAGGCTGTGGGTTGCTCTCAGACCAGGCCATAATCAGTGCTCGCATACTTCACTAATTGACAGGCCATACAACCAATCGGAATCACAACAGCTGAATTAAGTCTGTCATAACCTCAGAACCATTGGATCTGGTAGAACATCATGTGGAATAGAGAATAATATCTGCTCTGTAAATACTGAACGTTCTGACTCTGAGAATAAGCCCTTGGACTGCCTTGTCAATCACTGATAGCACGGAAACACAGACAACTTCATCATGATCCATGTTCGGGAGAAGTACAGTATTCACCTCCTCAGCTCTTTACTGATGGGACACCCCTGGTGGTCATTTAAAATGAATATGGCCAATCCCATGCGGACCCCTAGCCTCTAGCCCCTCGTACCAGGGCACAACTTCTAGTAGGCTGGACAGCTGTGTGCGATATGGGGAAAGTTCCACATAGCCTATCAGGGGAATAGTGGAGCTATCAACATATAAGTCGCTCTGGATAAGAGCGTCTGCTAAATGACTTAAATGTAATGTAATATAGATTATATCTATCCAGTTCTATCCTCCTCATGTGCCTAGGGGGTAGGGGCTAGGGGTCGATTTGGAACTGGCCAAGAGAGAGATTGTGGTCTCAGGGAACACCTGTGTCACTTCCTGCAATCAGAACAGCCTCTCTTTGGGACAGATGAATTTCCAAATTCTACCTGTTTTTACAATATGGGATAAAGCACCGAAAGAATCTAAGCTAAAATCATGAAATCGTTTCATGAAATTAATTGCCATTGTTATCCTGCGCATAACCTTTATTTGACCTTTTTATCTCCATAACAACAGGTGTAAACAGTGACTGTGGCCCTTACAGTGTGTAGAGCACCAAGCTGTTTCCAAGCAATGAATTGAACATAGTGGTTCATTAGGTTTTAGTGACCCACTCACAGTGTTATATGTTGCAGCAACAGACTAGTGTTGAGACCACAATTAAAATAGGCACGAAATGTGGAAGCAGTCTCTCTTCTCTCTCTCTTCTCTCTCTCTCTCACAGATCAACCATACAAAATCAATACTCAGAGACATTGCACACTTAGTCTACACAAACAAGGAGCTACAAGTATATTTGCAACAATTCCGATAAATATACAATGGGGTGTGTGTGTGTATTAACACACACACACACCGACACAAACAGAAGCAGCCAGGCGTGTACAAACACACACACACATACACACAGTGACACACATACACTTCCCTATAAGGGTTGTGTGGTGTCTGCCAGCTCTCTCTCTCCACATGCCGACTGTGTGTCTGGCACTAGGGAAAGGTCTGGAGACATGGACAAGCTGTGTGCCCTGTCTGTCTGCCCAGTCTGGCTTTAATGGCCTTTATGAATGACTCGGACTCAATGACTGTGGCTGGGGGAACAGTAGGGGCCCTGTTCAACTGGGTTTCTTTGTTTCCCACTGGAAACAATGTGTTGGATTGTGTGTGACTCCAAATATGCATTGTTCATTTGTTGTATTTGGCAATTTTTTATTTAACAGGACAACTCAAGGTTTGAGTGTGTGTGTGTGTGTGTGTGTGTGTGTGTGTGTGTGTGTGTGTGTGTGTGTGTGTGTGTGTGTGTGTGTGTGTGTGTGTGTGTGTGTGTGTGTGTGTGTGTGTTGTGTGTGTGTGCGTGCGTGTGATTCCCTCTGCCAGTTATTGTTCCACCAATGCAACTCAGTCTTTTTTCATCTCTTCCAGTGTAGTAGTATCTGTCTCTCAACATTGCGTGGGGTACAGACCTGCAGTCACCTCTCTCAAACAGACTACTCACTCACAGAGTGGACAGAGGGGATGGATGGATAGACAGATGGATGGACATTCACAAATCTGTTCCCATTGTTTGGGAGGTGTATGTTGAAGTCCAACTAACAAACACACACACACACACACACACACACACACACTGACACTCAGTCCACCTAAGACCTTCACCACTGCTCCACCATGAGATCCAACGCTCGGTTGACGTTCAGATCCAAATTGAGGCCAAAGTCGGTCTCAACGAATGGGGCAGATGGAGGACTGAGAGGGCGGAGTCCAGAGGCTAGCGACTCCAACCAATCAGCAGGGTCAAAGGTTGCCTGAGCCCGCCTCTTCCGTGAGGTCACAGTGGGAGGCAGGGGAGAAGTACAGATGGGGGGAGGGAGAGGGGGGGGGGCGGCATGGCGGGGAACCATCGTCGAAGGCGACGGCGGGAGCTCCAGCAGGAGGGAGGAGCAGAGAGGAGAGGACAAGAAGTTGTCATCCTTTGAATGACAACAGAAAGGCTGGGATTGGTCTGTTTGGGGAGGAGGGGAGGGGCCAGGGAGGATAGTGACAGGGGATTGGAGGTCTGAGACAGAGGAGGAGTGGGAGTCTAGAAGAGAGGGGGAAGGCAATAAAACAAACAAAAGCCTGTAACTTTCCATGACCAGTCTTGGTGACTACAGAACCATAAATTGTCATTGAGAGGCCAGAAAGCTATCCACTCACCCACACAGGTGGTAGGTTCCTCCAGAATGTCCTCTATAGACTGACTGGGGTCCATCTAAGGTGGGCAGGACAGAGACAGGGAAATCACCCAAGGGTTTACTTGACAGGGTCACCTTTTACAAAATACAATGAATGTCAGCAGTGACTCTGATTTACACACACAAACACACACACATACACTGACCAGTACTCTGTTAATGGCCTCCTGCAGCTCCTCCTCCAGACTGCGGACGCTGGGTGGGGCTTGAATGGGACTGGCTGTGATCTGCATGGGCAGCTCAAAGTCCTGGCCAATCACGTCCCACGGCTGGCAGCAGAACACCTGATTGGACAGTGGAGGAGGTTAAATTGTACATACTGTATGAAGCTATACAGTATTTAACGGTAAATATTGTAAATGGTAAGATAAAATCACAGTGATGTGTTGCACTGTCTCAGCTAAATCTTGTGGATGATATGGTTGTGTACCTGCGTGAAGTTTTTTGGGGTGAGATGAGTCAAGTATAGGAGAGACTATGGTGTATCTGTCTGTCTGTCTGAGTCAGATATAGAAGACACTGGTGTATCTGTCTGTCTGAGTCAAATACAGGAGAGACTATGGTGTATCTGTCTGTCTGTCTGAGTCAGATATAGAAGACACTGGTGTATCTGTCTGTCTGAGTCAAATACAGGAGAGACTATGGTGTATCTGTCTATCTGTTGGGTATATGAGAGACTCTGTCTGTCTGAGTCAGATATAGAAGACACTGGTGTATCTGTCTGTCTGAGTCAAATACAGGAGAGACTATGGTGTATTTGTCTGTCTGAGTCTCTCCTGTCTGAGTCAGGTATAGGATAGACTATGGTGTATCTGTCTGTCTGAGTCATGTATAGGATAGACTATGGTGTATCTGTCTGTCTGAGTCAGGTATAGGATAGACTATGGTGTATCTGTCTGTCTGAGTCAGGTATAGGATAGATTATGGTGTATCTGTCTGTCTGAGTCAGGTATAGGATAGACTATGGTGTATCTGTCTGTCTGTCAGGTATAGGATAGACTATGGTGTATCTGTCTATCTGTTAGGTATATGAGAGACTATGGTGTATCTGTCTGTCTGTCAGGTATAGGATAGACTATGGTGTATATGTCTGTCTGTCAGGTATAGGAGAGACTATGGTGTATCTGTCTGTCTGAGTAAGGTATAGGATAGACTATGGTGTATCTTTCTGTCTGTCAGGTATATGAGAGACTATGGTGTATCTGTCTGTCTGAGTCAGATACAGGAGAGACTGGTGTATCTTTCTGTCTGTCAGGTATAGGAGAGACTGGTCTGTCTGTCTGAGTCAGGCGTGTTAGTTTACCTGTGTGAACAGGATCTCTGTCTGTCCTTCCCTCTCTGGTGTCCCTCTGGGCCATCCTGGATCCTGTTGCAGGAAGGGATGGAGGGAACCCCCACAGGATAGAGACAGAGGAGGAGATAGCCTCTCCCTGGGCCTGCTCCTCATCCTATCCCTCATCTCCAGCTCCAGGCTCAACTCCTGCTGCTCCTGTTCCGACTGCCAGAAGGCGCCAGTCGACAGTGGCAAAGAGGAGCATGGGGGGAGACCGGGGCTGGGTGTCGACGATGGGGTTAACGCAGCGGCCAGGAAGCCACACTGCTCCCCCACCACACTGACCCCTATTCCATTAGTATTACCATTCGGAATGCCATTAACAATTCCGTTTGGAACCCCGCTCAGAATTCCAGTGGACTGGATGTAGACCTGATGGTTAGGGCTGTTGGTGGTGGAGTCAGTTCCAGAGCTGGGACTGGAGCTGGGGTAGTGGCTGGGGGTGAGCAAGGAGGTGGGGGTAAGGGGTTCCTGGCTGGTACCCAGCTGGCAGAGGGGCATAGGGGTCAAACACAGGTGGGGCAACTGGAAAGGGCGTAACCTCTGGAGGAGGGTGGGCTTGGTGCCGGAGACAGGAAGACCTCGCTTACGCAGCTGCTGTCGCAACTCAGACACCTGGGATAGAAGGAGGACGGAGTGTGACAGAGGAGAGGGTCAGGGACAGCAAATAGAGAGGGATGAGAGAAAGAGGTCAGAGAATGAAGAGAAGCAAGCAATGACAAGAGAAGGTACAGATTAATAGGAAGTGAGAAGTGCTATAAACATTCAAATGTTCAAGTGAATGTCCTGCCCATATTACCGTGAGGTCGACCAGGTTAGGTGGGAGGAGCTCAGACTTGTTGGAGGGACTTGTGTCCACAGAGGTGTGGTTTGTTGCCTTGGATACAGGCTGAGGGTTCTGGTGCATGGCTCCAGAGAACCTCACCATTTGGTTGGTGTCTCCACTTTGATAAAAACAAAACATTCATGCTAGTTGCCAGAGCTCATGTAATGGTTAACCAACTTTAAATGGTCTGATGAACAGTATAACATCTGAATGAAACCACAGTTCTTGAGAGAAGGCCCAGGGGGAGGGAGGTTTTGTGTATGTAGTGCTACCTACCTGGGTGTGACGGTGAGCTGCTGCTGGTCCTGTTGCTGCTGGTTCTGCTGTTGTTGTTGTTGGTTCTGGAGGATCTGCAGCTGGAGGAACACCTGCTGTTGCTGCAGGAGGCTGGAGTAGGCGGGGTCTAAGAGCTGGGCTGGGGTGGGGCTCCTCTGACTGGCCCCTCCCCCTGAGCACAATGTTAATAATGATCAACATCCCTGCTATTTAGTGGACTCATTTTGACAACATTTGTCATGTAAAGCACATTGGGCTGCAAGTATTGTATGAAAGGTAAAATATACATAAAAGATAATCATGATTTTTAAAGTATAGAATTTTTTTAAAGTATAGACTATTACCGGCAGTCCCGGCCGTCCCTCTCTGGTCGGGGGGAATGTACTGATGGTATTTAAGTTTCCTCATCTTGGGCTGTGAATCCCGTGGTTTCCGCGGGCGGGGGGGGCGAGAGGAATTCAGGGAGGGAGTAAGGAAGGAAGAGTCGGAGGGAGGTGTGAGAGACCGGGCTGTCTGAGAAAGGTGGAGAAAGGAAGGGGGAGAGGGGGAAGGGGATGGGGAGGGAGGGGATGGGGAGGAAGAGGTGGGAGGGGATGAGGAGGGAGAGGGGGAGGGGATGGAGGAAGGGGGAGAGGGGAAGGGAGAGGGGGGAGGGGATAGGGAGGGAGAGGGGGGAGGGGATGGGGAGGGAGGAAGGAAGGTGGAGAGGGGGAGGGAGAGGGGGAGGGGATGGGGATGGGGAGGGAGAGGGGGAGAAATGTATTATTCAAGCATTGTCAAAATACATAAACAGTATAACCTGAGAGAGGTCAGATCAGTTCTGATTAGCACAGCCAGTTCTGAAATTACTACCATGTTATGAGTTCCTAAGGCAAAGTTAACAGCAGGATGTATACAGTCGTGCCAAAGGTTTTGAGAATGACACATATATTCATTTTCACAAAGTTTGCTGCTTCAGTGTCTTTAGATATTTTTGTCAGATGTTACTATGGATACTGAAGTATAATTGCAAGCATTTCATACGTGTCAAAGGCTTTTATTAACAATTACCAGAAGTTGATGCAAAGAGTCAATATTTGCAGTGTTGACCCTTCTTTTTCAAGACCTCTGCAATCTGCCCTGGCATGCTGTCAATTAACTTCTGGGCCACATCCTGACTGATGGCAGCCCATTCTTGCATAATCAATGCTTGGAGTTTGTCAGAATTTGTGGGTTGTTATTTGTCCACCCGCCTCTTGAGGATTGACCATAAATTCTCAATGGGATCAAGGTCTGGGGAGTTTCCTGGTCATGGACCCAAAATATCAATGTTTTGTTCCCCGAGCCACTTTGTTATCACTTTTGCCTTATGGCAAGGTGCTCCATCATGCTGGAAAAGGCATTGTTCGTCACCAAACTGTTCCTGGATGGTTGGGAGAAGGTGCCCTCTGAGGATGTGTTGGTACCATTGTTTATTCATGGCTGTGTTCTTAGGCAAAAATGTGAGTGAGCCCACTCCCTTGGCTGAGAAGCAACCCCACACATGAATGGTCTCAGGATGCTTTACTGTTGGCATGACACAGGACTGATGGTAGCGCTCACCTTGTCTTCTCAGGACAAGCTTTTTTCCGGATGCCCCAAACAATCGGAAAGGAGATTCATCAGAGATAATGACTTTATCCCAGTCCTCAGCAGTCCAATCCCTGTACCTTTTGCAGAATATCCCTGATGTTTTTCCTGGAGAGAAGTGGCTTCTTTGCGGCCCTTCTTGACACCAGGCCATCCTCCACAAGTCTTTGCCTCACTGTGTGTGCAGATGCACTCACACCTGCCTGCTGCCATTCCCGAGCATGCTCTGTACTGGTGGTGCCCTGATCCCGCAGCTGAATCAACTTTAAGAGACGGTCCTGGCGCTTGCTGGAATCTTACTGGCAGCAATATCCTTGCCTGTGAAGCCCTTTTTGTGCAAAGCAACGTAATGCTGCAATACCGTAATACTGTAATACCTTAATACCGTAATACTGTAATACTGTAATACCTTAATACCGTAATACTGTAATACCGTAATACCGTAATGCTGCAATACCGTAATACCGTAATACTGTAATACTGTAATACCTTAATACTGTAATACTGTAATACCGTAAAACTGTAATACTGTAATACCTTAATACTGTAATACTGTAATACCGTAATACTGTAATACCGTAATACCGTAATACCGTAATACTGTAATACCGTAATACCATAATGCTGCAATACCGTAATACCGTAATACTGTAATACTGTAATACCTTAATACCTTAATACTGTAATACTGTAATACCGTAATACCGTAATACTGTAATACTGTAATACCTTAATACTGTAATACTGTAATACCGTAATACTGTAATATTGTAATACCTTAATACTGTAATACTGTAATACCGCAATACTGTAATACTGTAATGCTGTAATACTGTAATACTGTAATACTGTAATACTGTAATACCGTAATACTGTAATGCTGTAATGCTATAATACTGTAATACTGTAATACCGTAATACTGTAATGCTGTATATGCATGGGATTATTTTTGATTGACTTTACCACCAATCAATCAAGCAATAAATCAATCAATCCATTGTTAATGCTTCAATCAATTCATTCTTAGTTTCTTGAATGCTTTTTACAGATGCATTTACACATTGTTCTGGATGTGTGTTTGGTCTATTTCTGAGTAACCCTGTAACAATACCTTTGGCAGCAGGGGCGTGGCATTGGAGGTCAGATACATCCCCTTTGGTCTCCCGGTCGTTGCCATGGAGTTGGAGTCGCCCACAGTCATGCTCATTGGCTGGCTGATGCCCTCGGTTGCTGGGAGCAACGCCAAGATAGACTGCAGGAAAGCAGGACAGAAATATAAACAGGTAATAGCAAAGGATGTGATCCAAACATGACTTGCAGTTCTAAAGTCAGTTTTGTGTTTCCCGTGTTGATGGTTGAGGTTAGGATTTAGGGGAAGGTAATCTCACTTGATATTTGAGGTTAGGATTTAGGGGAAGGTAATCTCACTTGATGTTTGAGGTTAGGATTTAGGGAAAGGTAATCTCACTTGATGGTTGAAATTAGGATTTAGGGGAAGTTAATCTCACTTGATGTTTGAGGTTAGGATTTAGGGAAAGGTAATCTCACTTGATGGTTGAGGTTAGGATTTAGGGGAAAGGTAATCTCACTTGATGGTTGAAGTTAGTATTTAGGGTAAGGTAATCTCACCTGATGTTTGAGGTTAGGATTTAGGGAAAGGTAATCTCACTTGATGGTTGAAGTTAGGATTTAGGGGAAGGTAATCTCACCTGATGTTTGAGGTTAGGATTTAGGGAAAGGTAATCTCACCTGATGTTTGAGGTTAGGATTTAGGGGAAGGTAATCTCACTTGATGTTTGAGGTTAGGATTTAGGGGAAGGTAATCTCACTTGATGTTTGAGGTTAGGATTTAGGGGAAGGTAATCTCACTTGATGGTTGAGGTTAGGATTTAGGGAAAGGTAATCTCACTTGATGGTTGAGGTTAGGATTTAGGGAAAGGTAATCTCACTTGATGGTTGAAATTAGGATTTAGGGAAGGTAATCTCACTTGATGTTTGAGGTTAGGATTTAGGGAAAGGTAATCTCACTTGATGGTTGAGGTTAGGATTTAGGGGAAAGGTAATCTCACTTGATGGTTGAAATTAGGATTTAGGGGAAGGTAATCTCACTTGATGTTTGAGGTTAGGATTTAGGGAAAGGTAATCTCACTTGATGTTTGAGGTTAGGATTTAGGGGAAGGTAATCTCACTTGATGGTTGAGGTTAGGATTTAGGTGAAGGTAATCTCACTTGATGGTTGAGGTTAGGATTTAGGGGAAGGTAATCTCACTTGATGGTTGAGGTTAGGATTTAGGGAAAGGTAATCTCACTTGATGGTTGAGGTTAGGATTTAGGGGAAAGGTCATCTCACCTGATGTTTGAGGTTAGGATTTAGGGGAAGGTCATCTCACTTGATGTTTGAGGTTAGGATTTAGGGGAAGGTCATCTCACCTGATATTTGAGGTTAGGATTTAGGGGAAGGTAATCTCACTTGATGGTTGAAGTTAGGATTTAGGGGAAGGTAATGTCACTTGATGTTTGAGGTTAGGATTTAGGGGAAGGTAATCTCACTTGAGGGTTGAAATTAGGATTTAGGGGAAGGTAATCTCACTTGATGTTTGAGGTTAGGATTTAGGGGAAGGTAATCTCACTTGATGTTTGAGGTTAGGATTTAGGGAAAGGTCATCTCACCTGATGGTTGAGGTTAGGATTTAGGGAAAGGTCATCTCACCTGATGTTTGAGGTTAGGATTTAGGGAAAGGTCATCTCACCTGATGTTTGAGGTTAGGATTTAGGGAAAGGTATTCTCACCTGATGTTTGAGGTTAGGATTTAGGGGAAGGTAATGTCACTTGATGTTTGAGGTTAGGATTTAGGGGAAAGGTAATCTCACTTGATGTTTGAGGTTAGGATTTAGGGAAAGGTAATCTCACTTGATGGTTGAGGTTAGGATTTAGGGGAAAGGTAATCTCACTTGATGGTTGAAGTTAGGATTTAGGGTAAGGTAATCTCACCTGATGTTTGAGGTTAGGATTTAGGGAAAGGTAATCTCACTTGATGGTTGAAGTTAGGATTTAGGGGAAGGTAATCTCACCTGATGTTTGAGGTTAGGATTTAGGGAAAGGTAATCTCACCTGATGTTTGAGGTTAGGATTTAGGGGAAGGTAATCTCACTTGATGTTTGAGGTTAGGATTTAGGGGAAGGTTATCTCACCTGATTTTTGAGGTTAGGATTTAGGGGAAGGTAATCTCACTTGATGGTTGAAATTAGGATTTAGGGGAAGGTCATCTCACCTGATGGTTGAGGTTAGGATTTAGGGAAAGGTCATCTCACCTGATGTTTGAGGTTAGGATTTAGGGAAAGGTCATCTCACCTGATGTTTGAGGTTAGGATTTAGGGGAAGGTAATCTCACCTGATGTTTGAGGTTAGGATTTAGGGAAAGGTCATCTCACCTGATGTTTGAGGTTAGGATTTAGGGGAAGGTCATCTCACTTGATGTTTGAGGTTAGGATTTAGGGGAAGGTCATCTCACCTGATATTTGAGGTTAGGATTTAGGGGAAGGTAATCTCACTTGATGGTTGAAGTTAGGATTTAGGGGAAGGTAATCTCACTTGATGTTTGAGGTTAGGATTTAGGGGAAGGTAATCTCACTTGAGGGTTGAAATTAGGATTTAGGGGAAGGTAATCTCACTTGATGTTTGAGGTTAGGATTTAGGGGAAGGTAATCTCACTTGATGTTTGAGGTTAGGATTTAGGAAAAGATCATCTCACCTGATGGTTGAGGTTAGGATTTAGGGAAAGGTCATCTCACCTGATGTTTGAGGTTAGGATTTAGGGAAAGGTCATCTCACCTGATGTTTGAGGTTAGGATTTAGGGGAAGGTAATCTCACCTGATGTTTGAGGTTAGGATTTAGGGAAAGGTAATCTCACCTGATGTTTGAGGTTAGGATTTAGGGGAAGGTAATCTCACTTGATGTTTGAGGTTAGGATTTAGGGGAAGGTTATCTCACCTGATTTTTGAGGTTAGGATTTAGGGGAAGGTAATCTCACTTGATGGTTGAAGTTAGGATTTAGGGGAAGGTCATCTCACCTGATGTTTGAGGTTAGGATTTAGGGAAAGGTCATCTCACCTGATGTTTGAGGTTAGGATTTAGGGAAAGGTCATCTCACCTGATGTTTGAGGTTAGGATTTTGGGAAAGGTCATCTCACCTGATGTTTGAGGTTAGGATTTAGGGAAAGGTATTCTCACCTGATGTTTGAGGTTAGGATTTAGGGGAAGGTAATGTCACTTGATGGTTGAATTTAGGATTTAGGGGAAGGTAATCTCACTTGATGGTTGAGGTTAGGCTTTAGGGGAAGGTAATCTCACTTGATGTTTGAGGTTAGGATTTAGGGGAAGGTCATCTCACCTGATGTTTGAGGTTAGGATTTAGGGAAGGTAATCTCACTTGATGGTTGAGGTTAGGATTTAGGGAAGGTAATCTCACTTGATGGTTGAAATTAGGATTTAGGGAAGGTCATCTCACCTGATGGTTGAGGTTAGGATTTAGGGAAAGGTCATCTCACCTGATGTTTGAGGTTAGGATTTAGGGAAAGGTCATCTCACCTGATGTTTGAGGTTAGGATTTAGGGAAAGGTATTCTCACCTGATGTTTGAGGTTAGGATTTAGGGGAAGGTAATGTCACTTGATGGTTGAATTTAGGATTTAGGGGAAGGTAATCTCACTTGATGTTTGAGGTTAGGATTTAGGGAAAGGTAATCTCACTTGATGGTTGAAGTTAGGATTTAGGGAAAGGTCATCTCACTTGATGTTTGAGGTTAGGATTTAGGGAAAGGTAATCTCACTTGATGGTTGAAATTAGGATTTAGGGGAAGTTAATCTCACTTGATGTTTGAGGTTAGGATTTAGGGAAAGGTAATCTCACTTGATGGTTGAGGTTAGGATTTAGGGGAAAGGTAATCTCACTTGATGGTTGAAGTTAGGATTTAGGGTAAAGTAATCTCACCTGATGTTTGAGGTTAGGATTTAGGGAAAGGTAATCTCACTTGATGGTTGAAGTTAGGATTTAGGGGAAGGTAATCTCACCTGATGTTTGAGGTTAGGATTTAGGGAAAGGTAATCTCACCTGATGTTTGAGGTTAGGATTTAGGGGAAGGTAATCTCACTTGATGTTTGAGGTTAGGATTTAGGGGAAGGTTATCTCACCTGATTTTTGAGGTTAGGATTTAGGGGAAGGTAATCTCACTTGATGGTTGAAGTTAGGATTTAGGGAAAGGTCATCTCACCTGATGTTTGAGGTTAGGATTTAGGGAAAGGTCATCTCACCTGATGTTTGAGGTTAGGATTTAGGGAAAGGTATTCTCACCTGATGTTTGAGGTTAGGATTTAGGGGAAGGTAATGTCACTTGATGGTTGAATTTAGGATTTAGGGGAAGGTAATCTCACTTGATGTTTGAGGTTAGGATTTAGGGAAAGGTAATCTCACTTGATGGTTGAAGTTAGGATTTAGGGAAAGGTCATCTCACTTGATGTTTGAGGTTAGGATTTAGGGAAAGGTAATCTCACTTGATGGTTGAAATTAGGATTTAGGGGAAGTTAAGCTCACTTGATGTTTGAGGTTAGGATTTAGGGAAGGTCATCTCACTTGATGTTTGAGGTTAGGATTTAGGGGGAAGGTAATCTCACTTGATGGTTGAAGTTAGGATTTAGGGGAAGGTAATCTCACTTGATGGTTGAGGTTAGGCTTTAGGGGAAGGTAATCTCACTTGATGTTTGAGGTTAGGATTTAGGGGAAGGTCATCTCACCTGATGTTTGAGGTTAGGATTTAGGGGAAGGTAATCTCACTTGATGGTTGAGGTTAGGATTTAGGGGAAGGTAATGTCACTTGATGGTTGAAATTAGGATTTAGGGGAAGGTCATCTCACCTGATGGTTGAGGTTAGGATTTAGGGAAAGGTCATCTCACCTGATGTTTGAGGTTAGGATTTAGGGAAAGGTAATCTCACTTGATGGTTGAAGTTAGGATTTAGGGAAAGGTCATCTCACTTGATGTTTGAGGTTAGGATTTAGGGAAAGGTAATCTCACTTGATGGTTGAAATTAGGATTTAGGGGAAGTTAATCTCACTTGATGTTTGAGGTTAGGATTTAGGGAAAGGTAATCTCACTTGATGGTTGAGGTTAGGATTTAGGGAAAGGTAATCTCACTTGATGGTTGAAGTTAGGATTTAGGGTAAGGTAATCTCACCTGATGTTTGAGGTTAGGATTTAGGGAAAGGTAATCTCACTTGATGGTTGAAGTTAGGATTTAGGGGAAGGTATTCTCACCTGATGTTTGAGGTTAGGATTTAGGGGAATGTAATGTCACTTGATGGTTGAATTTAGGATTTAGGGGAAGGTAATCTCACTTGATGTTTGAGGTTAGGATTTAGGGAAAGGTCATCTCACCTGATATTTGAAGTTAGGATTTAGGGAAAGGTCATCTCACTTGATGTTTGAGGTTAGGATTTAGGGAAAGGTAATCTCACTTGATGGTTGAAATTAGGATTTAGGGGAAGTTAATCTCACTTGATGTTTGAGGTTAGGATTTAGGGAAAGGTAATCTCACTTGATGGTTGAGGTTAGGATTTAGGGGAAAGGTAATCTCACTTGATGGTTGAAGTTAGTATTTAGGGTAAGGTAATCTCACCTGATGTTTGAGGTTAGGATTTAGGGAAAGGTAATCTGACTTGATGGTTGAAGTTAGGATTTAGGGGAAGGTAATCTCACCTGATGTTTGAGGTTAGGATTTAGGGAAAGGTAATCTCACCTGATGTTTGAGGTTAGGATTTAGGGGAAGGTAATCTCACTTGATGTTTGAGGTTAGGATTTAGGGGAAGGTAATCTCACTTGATGGTTGAGGTTAGGATTTAGGGGAAGGTAATGTCACTTGATGGTTGAAATTAGGATTTAGGGGAAGGTCATCTCACCTGATGGTTGAGGTTAGGATTTAGGGAAAGGTCATCTCACCTGATGTTTGAGGTTAGGATTTAGGGAAAGGTAATCTCACTTGATGGTTGAAGTTAGGATTTAGGGAAAGGTCATCTCACTTGATGTTTGAGGTTAGGATTTAGGGAAAGGTAATCTCACTTGATGGTTGAAATTAGGATTTAGGGGAAGTTAATCTCACTTGATGTTTGAGGTTAGGATTTAGGGAAAGGTAATCTCACTTGATGGTTGAGGTTAGGATTTAGGGGAAAGGTAATCTCACTTGATGGTTGAAGTTAGGATTTAGGGTAAGGTAATCTCACCTGATGTTTGAGGTTAGGATTTAGGGAAAGGTAATCTCACTTGATGGTTGAAGTTAGGATTTAGGGGAAGGTATTCTCACCTGATGTTTGAGGTTAGGATTTAGGGGAATGTAATGTCACTTGATGGTTGAATTTAGGATTTAGGGGAAGGTAATCTCACTTGATGTTTGAGGTTAGGATTTAGGGAAAGGTCATCTCACCTGATATTTGAAGTTAGGATTTAGGGAAAGGTCATCTCACTTGATGTTTGAGGTTAGGATTTAGGGAAAGGTAATCTCACTTGATGGTTGAAATTAGGATTTAGGGGAAGTTAATCTCACTTGATGTTTGAGGTTAGGATTTAGGGAAAGGTAATCTCACTTGATGGTTGAGGTTAGGATTTAGGGGAAAGGTAATCTCACTTGATGGTTGAAGTTAGTATTTAGGGTAAGGTAATCTCACCTGATGTTTGAGGTTAGGATTTAGGGAAAGGTAATCTGACTTGATGGTTGAAGTTAGGATTTAGGGGAAGGTAATCTCACCTGATGTTTGAGGTTAGGATTTAGGGAAAGGTAATCTCACCTGATGTTTGAGGTTAGGATTTAGGGGAAGGTAATCTCACTTGATGTTTGAGGTTAGGATTTAGGGGAAGGTAATCTCACTTGATGGTTGAGGTTAGGATTTAGGGAAGGTAATCTCACTTGATGGTTGAGGTTAGGATTTAGGGAAAGGTAATCTCACTTGATGGTTGAGGTTAGGATTTAGGGGAAAGGTAATCTCACTTGATGGTTGAAATTAGGATTTAGGGGAAGGTAATCTCACTTGATGTTTGAGGTTAGGATTTAGGGAAAGGTAATCTCACTTGATGTTTGAGGTTAGGATTTAGGGGAAGGTAATCTCACTTGATGGTTGAGGTTAGGATTTAGGTGAAGGTAATCTCACTTGATGGTTGAGGTTAGGATTTAGGGGAAGGTAATCTCACTTGATGGTTGAGGTTAGGATTTAGGGGAAGGTAATCTCACTTGATGGTTGAGGTTAGGATTTAGGGAAAGGTCATCTCACCTGATGTTTGAGGTTAGGATTTAGGGAAAGGTCATCTCACCTGATGTTTGAGGTTAGGATTTAGGGAAAGGTATTCTCACCTGATGTTTGAGGTTAGGATTTAGGGGAAGGTAATGTCACTTGATGGTTGAATTTAGGATTTAGGGGAAGGTAATCTCACTTGATGGTTGAGGTTAGGCTTTAGGGGAAGGTAATCTCACTTGATGTTTGAGGTTAGGATTTAGGGGAAGGTCATCTCACCTGATGTTTGAGGTTAGGATTTAGGGGAAGGTAATCTCACTTGATGGTTGAGGTTAGGATTTAGGGGAAGGTAATCTCACTTGATGGTTGAAATTAGGATTTAGGGGAAGGTCATCTCACCTGATGGTTGAGGTTAGGATTTAGGGAAAGGTCATCTCACCTGATGTTTGAGGTTAGGATTTAGGGAAAGGTCATCTCACCTGATGTTTGAGGTTAGGATTTAGGGAAAGGTATTCTCACCTGATGTTTGAGGTTAGGATTTAGGGGAAGGTAATGTCACTTGATGGTTGAATTTAGGATTTAGGGGAAGGTAATCTCACTTGATGTTTGAGGTTAGGATTTAGGGAAAGGTAATCTCACTTGATGGTTGAAGTTAGGATTTAGGGGAAGGTAATCTCACCTGATGTTTGAGGTTAGGATTTAGGGAAAGGTAATCTCACCTGATGTTTGAGGTTAGGATTTAGGGGAAGGTAATCTCACTTGATGTTTGAGGTTAGGATTTAGGGGAAGGTTATCTCACCTGATTTTTGAGGTTAGGATTTAGGGGAAGGTAATCTCACTTGATGGTTGAAGTTAGGATTTAGGGGAAGGTCATCTCACCTGATGTTTGAGGTTAGGATTTAGGGAAAGGTCATCTCACCTGATGTTTGAGGTTAGGATTTAGGGAAAGGTCATCTCACCTGATGTTTGAGGTTAGGATTTTGGGAAAGGTCATCTCACCTGATGTTTGAGGTTAGGATTTAGGGAAAGGTATTCTCACCTGATGTTTGAGGTTAGGATTTAGGGGAAGGTAATGTCACTTGATGGTTGAATTTAGGATTTAGGGGAAGGTAATCTCACTTGATGGTTGAGGTTAGGCTTTAGGGGAAGGTAATCTCACTTGATGTTTGAGGTTAGGATTTAGGGAAGGTCATCTCACCTGATGTTTGAGGTTAGGATTTAGGGAAGGTAATCTCACTTGATGGTTGAGGTTAGGATTTAGGGAAGGTAATCTCACTTGATGGTTGAAATTAGGATTTAGGGGAAGGTCATCTCACCTGATGGTTGAGGTTAGGATTTAGGGAAGGTCATCTCACCTGATGTTTGAGGTTAGGATTTAGGGAAAGGTCATCTCACCTGATGTTTGAGGTTAGGATTTAGGGAAAGGTATTCTCACCTGATGTTTGAGGTTAGGATTTAGGGGAAGGTAATGTCACTTGATGGTTGAATTTAGGATTTAGGGGAAGGTAATCTCACTTGATGTTTGAGGTTAGGATTTAGGGAAAGGTAATCTCACTTGATGGTTGAAGTTAGGATTTAGGGAAAGGTCATCTCACTTGATGTTTGAGGTTAGGATTTAGGGAAAGGTAATCTCACTTGATGGTTGAAATTAGGATTTAGGGGAAGTTAATCTCACTTGATGTTTGAGGTTAGGATTTAGGGAAAGGTAATCTCACTTGATGGTTGAGGTTAGGATTTAGGGGAAAGGTAATCTCACTTGATGGTTGAAGTTAGGATTTAGGGTAAAGTAATCTCACCTGATGTTTGAGGTTAGGATTTAGGGAAAGGTAATCTCACTTGATGGTTGAAGTTAGGATTTAGGGGAAGGTAATCTCACCTGATGTTTGAGGTTAGGATTTAGGGAAAGGTAATCTCACCTGATGTTTGAGGTTAGGATTTAGGGGAAGGTAATCTCACTTGATGTTTGAGGTTAGGATTTAGGGGAAGGTTATCTCACCTGATTTTTGAGGTTAGGATTTAGGGGAAGGTAATCTCACTTGATGGTTGAAGTTAGGATTTAGGGAAAGGTCATCTCACCTGATGTTTGAGGTTAGGATTTAGGGAAAGGTCATCTCACCTGATGTTTGAGGTTAGGATTTAGGGAAAGGTATTCTCACCTGATGTTTGAGGTTAGGATTTAGGGGAAGGTAATGTCACTTGATGGTTGAATTTAGGATTTAGGGGAAGGTAATCTCACTTGATGTTTGAGGTTAGGATTTAGGGAAAGGTAATCTCACTTGATGGTTGAAGTTAGGATTTAGGGAAAGGTCATCTCACTTGATGTTTGAGGTTAGGATTTAGGGAAAGGTAATCTCACTTGATGGTTGAAATTAGGATTTAGGGAAGTTAAGCTCACTTGATGTTTGAGGTTAGGATTTAGGGAAGGTCATCTCACTTGATGTTTGAGGTTAGGATTTAGGGGAAGGTAATCTCACTTGATGGTTGAAGTTAGGATTTAGGGAAGGTAATCTCACTTGATGGTTGAGGTTAGGCTTTAGGGGAAGGTAATCTCACTTGATGTTTGAGGTTAGGATTTAGGGGAAGGTCATCTCACCTGATGTTTGAGGTTAGGATTTAGGGGAAGGTAATCTCACTTGATGGTTGAGGTTAGGATTTAGGGGAAGGTAATGTCACTTGATGGTTGAAATTAGGATTTAGGGGAAGGTCATCTCACCTGATGGTTGAGGTTAGGATTTAGGGAAAGGTCATCTCACCTGATGTTTGAGGTTAGGATTTAGGGAAAGGTAATCTCACTTGATGGTTGAAGTTAGGATTTAGGGAAAGGTCATCTCACTTGATGTTTGAGGTTAGGATTTAGGGAAAGGTAATCTCACTTGATGGTTGAAATTAGGATTTAGGGGAAGTTAATCTCACTTGATGTTTGAGGTTAGGATTTAGGGAAAGGTAATCTCACTTGATGGTTGAGGTTAGGATTTAGGGGAAAGGTAATCTCACTTGATGGTTGAAGTTAGGATTTAGGGTAAGGTAATCTCACCTGATGTTTGAGGTTAGGATTTAGGGAAAGGTAATCTCACTTGATGGTTGAAGTTAGGATTTAGGGGAAGGTATTCTCACCTGATGTTTGAGGTTAGGATTTAGGGGAATGTAATGTCACTTGATGGTTGAATTTAGGATTTAGGGAAGGTAATCTCACTTGATGTTTGAGGTTAGGATTTAGGAAAGGTCATCTCACCTGATATTTGAAGTTAGGATTTAGGGAAAGGTCATCTCACTTGATGTTTGAGGTTAGGATTTAGGAAAGGTAATCTCACTTGATGGTTGAAATTAGGATTTAGGGGAAGTTAATCTCACTTGATGTTTGAGGTTAGGATTTAGGGAAAGGTAATCTCACTTGATGGTTGAGGTTAGGATTTAGGGGAAAGGTAATCTCACTTGATGGTTGAAGTTAGTATTTAGGGTAAGGTAATCTCACCTGATGTTTGAGGTTAGGATTTAGGGAAAGGTAATCTGACTTGATGGTTGAAGTTAGGATTTAGGGAAAGGTCATCTCACCTGATGTTTGAGGTTAGGATTTAGGGAAAGGTATTCTCACCTGATGTTTGAGGTTAGGATTTAGGGGAAGGTAATGTCACTTGATGGTTGAATTTAGGATTTAGGGGAAGGTAATCTCACTTGATGGTTGAGGTTAGGCTTTAGGGGAAGGTAATCTCACTTGATGTTTGAGGTTAGGATTTAGGGGAAGGTCATCTCACCTGATGTTTGAGGTTAGGATTTAGGGGAAGGTAATCTCACTTGATGGTTGAGGTTAGGATTTAGGGGAAGGTAATCTCACTTGATGGTTGAAATTAGGATTTAGGGAAGGTCATCTCACCTGATGGTTGAGGTTAGGATTTAGGGAAAGGTCATCTCACCTGATGTTTGAGGTTAGGATTTAGGGAAAGGTCATCTCACCTGATGTTTGAGGTTAGGATTTAGGGAAAGGTATTCTCACCTGATGTTTGAGGTTAGGATTTAGGGGAAGGTAATGTCACTTGATGGTTGAATTTAGGATTTAGGGGAAGGTAATCTCACTTGATGTTTGAGGTTAGGATTTAGGGAAAGGTAATCTCACTTGATGGTTGAAGTTAGGATTTAGGGGAAGGTAATCTCACCTGATGTTTGAGGTTAGGATTTAGGGAAAGGTAATCTCACCTGATGTTTGAGGTTAGGATTTAGGGGAAGGTAATCTCACTTGATGTTTGAGGTTAGGATTTAGGGGAAGGTTATCTCACCTGATTTTTGAGGTTAGGATTTAGGGGAAGGTAATCTCACTTGATGGTTGAAGTTAGGATTTAGGGGAAGGTCATCTCACCTGATGTTTGAGGTTAGGATTTAGGGAAAGGTCATCTCACCTGATGTTTGAGGTTAGGATTTAGGAAAGGTCATCTCACCTGATGTTTGAGGTTAGGATTTTGGGAAAGGTCATCTCACCTGATGTTTGAGGTTAGGATTTAGGAAAGGTATTCTCACCTGATGTTTGAGGTTAGGATTTAGGGAAGGTAATGTCACTTGATGGTTGAATTTAGGATTTAGGGAAGGTAATCTCACTTGATGGTTGAGGTTAGGCTTTAGGGAAGGTAATCTCACTTGATGTTTGAGGTTAGGATTTAGGGAAGGTCATCTCACCTGATGTTTGAGGTTAGGATTTAGGGAAGGTAATCTCACTTGATGGTTGAGGTTAGGATTTAGGGAAGGTAATCTCACTTGATGGTTGAAATTAGGATTTAGGGAAGGTCATCTCACCTGATGGTTGAGGTTAGGATTTAGGGAAAGGTCATCTCACCTGATGTTTGAGGTTAGGATTTAGGGAAAGGTCATCTCACCTGATGTTTGAGGTTAGGATTTAGGGAAAGGTATTCTCACCTGATGTTTGAGGTTAGGATTTAGGGGAAGGTAATGTCACTTGATGGTTGAATTTAGGATTTAGGGGAAGGTAATCTCACTTGATGTTTGAGGTTAGGATTTAGGGAAAGGTAATCTCACTTGATGGTTGAAGTTAGGATTTAGGGAAAGGTCATCTCACTTGATGTTTGAGGTTAGGATTTAGGGAAAGGTAATCTCACTTGATGGTTGAAATTAGGATTTAGGGGAAGTTAATCTCACTTGATGTTTGAGGTTAGGATTTAGGGAAAGGTAATCTCACTTGATGGTTGAGGTTAGGATTTAGGGAAAGGTAATCTCACTTGATGGTTGAAGTTAGGATTTAGGTAAAGTAATCTCACCTGATGTTTGAGGTTAGGATTTAGGGAAAGGTAATCTCACTTGATGGTTGAAGTTAGGATTTAGGGAAGGTAATCTCACCTGATGTTTGAGGTTAGGATTTAGGGAAAGGTAATCTCACCTGATGTTTGAGGTTAGGATTTAGGGAAGGTAATCTCACTTGATGTTTGAGGTTAGGATTTAGGGGAAGGTTATCTCACCTGATTTTTGAGGTTAGGATTTAGGGGAAGGTAATCTCACTTGATGGTTGAAGTTAGGATTTAGGGAAAGGTCATCTCACCTGATGTTTGAGGTTAGGATTTAGGGAAAGGTCATCTCACCTGATGTTTGAGGTTAGGATTTAGGGAAAGGTATTCTCACCTGATGTTTGAGGTTAGGATTTAGGGGAAGGTAATGTCACTTGATGGTTGAATTTAGGATTTAGGGGAAGGTAATCTCACTTGATGTTTGAGGTTAGGATTTAGGGGTAATCTCACTTGATGGTTGAAGTTAGGATTTAGGGAAAGGTCATCTCACTTGATGTTTGAGGTTAGGATTTAGGGAAAGGTAATCTCACTTGATGGTTGAAATTAGGATTTAGGGGAAGTTAAGCTCACTTGATGTTTGAGGTTAGGATTTAGGGGAAGGTCATCTCACTTGATGTTTGAGGTTAGGATTTAGGGGGAAGGTAATCTCACTTGATGGTTGAAGTTAGGATTTAGGGGAAGGTAATCTCACTTGATGGTTGAGGTTAGGCTTTAGGGGAAGGTAATCTCACTTGATGTTTGAGGTTAGGATTTAGGGGAAGGTCATCTCACCTGATGTTTGAGGTTAGGATTTAGGGAAGGTAATCTCACTTGATGGTTGAGGTTAGGATTTAGGGAAGGTAATGTCACTTGATGGTTGAAATTAGGATTTAGGGGAAGGTCATCTCACCTGATGGTTGAGGTTAGGATTTAGGGAAAGGTCATCTCACCTGATGTTTGAGGTTAGGATTTAGGGAAAGGTAATCTCACTTGATGGTTGAAGTTAGGATTTAGGGAAAGGTCATCTCACTGATGTTTGAGGTTAGGATTTAGGAAAGGTAATCTCACTTGATGGTTGAAATTAGGATTTAGGGGAAGTTAATCTCACTTGATGTTTGAGGTTAGGATTTAGGGAAAGGTAATCTCACTTGATGGTTGAGGTTAGGATTTAGGGGAAAGGTAATCTCACTTGATGGTTGAAGTTAGGATTTAGGGTAAGGTAATCTCACCTGATGTTTGAGGTTAGGATTTAGGGAAAGGTAATCTCACTTGATGGTTGAAGTTAGGATTTAGGGGAAGGTATTCTCACCTGATGTTTGAGGTTAGGATTTAGGGGAATGTAATGTCACTTGATGGTTGAATTTAGGATTTAGGGGAAGGTAATCTCACTTGATGTTTGAGGTTAGGATTTAGGGAAAGGTCATCTCACCTGATATTTGAAGTTAGGATTTAGGGAAAGGTCATCTCACTTGATGTTTGAGGTTAGGATTTAGGGAAAGGTAATCTCACTTGATGGTTGAAATTAGGATTTAGGGGAAGTTAATCTCACTTGATGTTTGAGGTTAGGATTTAGGGAAAGGTAATCTCACTTGATGGTTGAGGTTAGGATTTAGGGGAAAGGTAATCTCACTTGATGGTTGAAGTTAGTATTTAGGGTAAGGTAATCTCACCTGATGTTTGAGGTTAGGATTTAGGGAAAGGTAATCTGACTTGATGGTTGAAGTTAGGATTTAGGGGAAGGTAATCTCACCTGATGTTTGAGGTTAGGATTTAGGGAAAGGTAATCTCACCTGATGTTTGAGGTTAGGATTTAGGGGAAGGTAATCTCACTTGATGTTTGAGGTTAGGATTTAGGGGAAGGTAATCTCACTTGATGGTTGAGGTTAGGATTTAGGGAAGGTAATGTCACTTGATGGTTGAAATTAGGATTTAGGGGAAGGTCATCTCACCTGATGGTTGAGGTTAGGATTTAGGGAAAGGTCATCTCACCTGATGTTTGAGGTTAGGATTTAGGGAAAGGTAATCTCACTTGATGGTTGAAGTTAGGATTTAGGGAAAGGTCATCTCACTTGATGTTTGAGGTTAGGATTTAGGGAAAGGTAATCTCACTTGATGGTTGAAATTAGGATTTAGGGGAAGTTAATCTCACTTGATGTTTGAGGTTAGGATTTAGGGAAAGGTAATCTCACTTGATGGTTGAGGTTAGGATTTAGGGGAAAGGTAATCTCACTTGATGGTTGAAGTTAGGATTTAGGGTAAGGTAATCTCACCTGATGTTTGAGGTTAGGATTTAGGGAAAGGTAATCTCACTTGATGGTTGAAGTTAGGATTTAGGGGAAGGTATTCTCACCTGATGTTTGAGGTTAGGATTTAGGGGAATGTAATGTCACTTGATGGTTGAATTTAGGATTTAGGGAAGGTAATCTCACTTGATGTTTGAGGTTAGGATTTAGGAAAGGTCATCTCACCTGATATTTGAAGTTAGGATTTAGGAAAGGTCATCTCACTTGATGTTTGAGGTTAGGATTTAGGAAAGGTAATCTCACTTGATGGTTGAAATTAGGATTTAGGGGAAGTTAATCTCACTTGATGTTTGAGGTTAGGATTTAGGGAAAGGTAATCTCACTTGATGGTTGAGGTTAGGATTTAGGGGAAAGGTAATCTCACTTGATGGTTGAAGTTAGTATTTAGGGTAAGGTAATCTCACCTGATGTTTGAGGTTAGGATTTAGGGAAAGGTAATCTGACTTGATGGTTGAAGTTAGGATTTAGGGGAAGGTAATCTCACCTGATGTTTGAGGTTAGGATTTAGGGAAAGGTAATCTCACCTGATGTTTGAGGTTAGGATTTAGGGGAAGGTAATCTCACTTGATGTTTGAGGTTAGGATTTAGGGGAAGGTAATCTCACTTGATGGTTGAGGTTAGGATTTAGGGGAAGGTAATCTCACTTGATGGTTGAGGTTAGGATTTAGGGAAAGGTAATCTCACTTGATGGTTGAGGTTAGGATTTAGGGGAAAGGTAATCTCACTTGATGGTTGAAATTAGGATTTAGGGGAAGGTAATCTCACTTGATGTTTGAGGTTAGGATTTAGGGAAAGGTAATCTCACTTGATGTTTGAGGTTAGGATTTAGGGGAAGGTAATCTCACTTGATGGTTGAGGTTAGGATTTAGGTGAAGGTAATCTCACTTGATGGTTGAGGTTAGGATTTAGGGAAGGTAATCTCACTTGATGGTTGAGGTTAGGATTTAGGGGAAGGTAATCTCACTTGATGGTTGAGGTTAGGATTTAGGGAAAGGTCATCTCACCTGATGTTTGAGGTTAGGATTTAGGGAAAGGTCATCTCACCTGATGTTTGAGGTTAGGATTTAGGGAAAGGTATTCTCACCTGATGTTTGAGGTTAGGATTTAGGGGAAGGTAATGTCACTTGATGGTTGAATTTAGGATTTAGGGGAAGGTAATCTCACTTGATGGTTGAGGTTAGGCTTTAGGGAAGGTAATCTCACTTGATGTTTGAGGTTAGGATTTAGGGAAGGTCATCTCACCTGATGTTTGAGGTTAGGATTTAGGGAAGGTAATCTCACTTGATGGTTGAGGTTAGGATTTAGGGAAGGTAATCTCACTTGATGGTTGAAATTAGGATTTAGGGGAAGGTCATCTCACCTGATGGTTGAGGTTAGGATTTAGGGAAAGGTCATCTCACCTGATGTTTGAGGTTAGGATTTAGGAAAGGTCATCTCACCTGATGTTTGAGGTTAGGATTTAGGGAAAGGTATTCTCACCTGATGTTTGAGGTTAGGATTTAGGGAAGGTAATGTCACTTGATGGTTGAATTTAGGATTTAGGGAAGGTAATCTCACTTGATGTTTGAGGTTAGGATTTAGGAAAGGTAATCTCACTTGATGGTTGAAGTTAGGATTTAGGGGAAGGTAATCTCACCTGATGTTTGAGGTTAGGATTTAGGGAAAGGTAATCTCACCTGATGTTTGAGGTTAGGATTTAGGGGAAGGTAATCTCACTTGATGTTTGAGGTTAGGATTTAGGGGAAGGTTATCTCACCTGATTTTTGAGGTTAGGATTTAGGGGAAGGTAATCTCACTTGATGGTTGAAGTTAGGATTTAGGGGAAGGTCATCTCACCTGATGTTTGAGGTTAGGATTTAGGGAAAGGTCATCTCACCTGATGTTTGAGGTTAGGATTTAGGGAAAGGTCATCTCACCTGATGTTTGAGGTTAGGATTTTGGGAAAGGTCATCTCACCTGATGTTTGAGGTTAGGATTTAGGGAAAGGTATTCTCACCTGATGTTTGAGGTTAGGATTTAGGGGAAGGTAATGTCACTTGATGGTTGAATTTAGGATTTAGGGGAAGGTAATCTCACTTGATGGTTGAGGTTAGGCTTTAGGGGAAGGTAATCTCACTTGATGTTTGAGGTTAGGATTTAGGGGAAGGTCATCTCACCTGATGTTTGAGGTTAGGATTTAGGGGAAGGTAATCTCACTTGATGGTTGAGGTTAGGATTTAGGGGAAGGTAATCTCACTTGATGGTTGAAATTAGGATTTAGGGGAAGGTCATCTCACCTGATGGTTGAGGTTAGGATTTAGGGAAAGGTCATCTCACCTGATGTTTGAGGTTAGGATTTAGGGAAAGGTCATCTCACCTGATGTTTGAGGTTAGGATTTAGGGAAAGGTATTCTCACCTGATGTTTGAGGTTAGGATTTAGGGAAGGTAATGTCACTTGATGGTTGAATTTAGGATTTAGGGAAGGTAATCTCACTTGATGTTTGAGGTTAGGATTTAGGAAAGGTAATCTCACTTGATGGTTGAAGTTAGGATTTAGGGAAAGGTCATCTCACTTGATGTTTGAGGTTAGGATTTAGGGAAAGGTAATCTCACTTGATGGTTGAAATTAGGATTTAGGGGAAGTTAATCTCACTTGATGTTTGAGGTTAGGATTTAGGGAAAGGTAATCTCACTTGATGGTTGAGGTTAGGATTTAGGGGAAAGGTAATCTCACTTGATGGTTGAAGTTAGGATTTAGGGTAAAGTAATCTCACCTGATGTTTGAGGTTAGGATTTAGGGAAAGGTAATCTCACTTGATGGTTGAAGTTAGGATTTAGGGAAGGTAATCTCACCTGATGTTTGAGGTTAGGATTTAGGAAAGGTAATCTCACCTGATGTTTGAGGTTAGGATTTAGGGGAAGGTAATCTCACTTGATGTTTGAGGTTAGGATTTAGGGGAAGGTTATCTCACCTGATTTTTGAGGTTAGGATTTAGGGGAAGGTAATCTCACTTGATGGTTGAAGTTAGGATTTAGGGAAAGGTCATCTCACCTGATGTTTGAGGTTAGGATTTAGGGAAAGGTCATCTCACCTGATGTTTGAGGTTAGGATTTAGGGAAAGGTATTCTCACCTGATGTTTGAGGTTAGGATTTAGGGGAAGGTAATGTCACTTGATGGTTGAATTTAGGATTTAGGGGAAGGTAATCTCACTTGATGTTTGAGGTTAGGATTTAGGGAAAGGTAATCTCACTTGATGGTTGAAGTTAGGATTTAGGGAAAGGTCATCTCACTTGATGTTTGAGGTTAGGATTTAGGGAAAGGTAATCTCACTTGATGGTTGAAATTAGGATTTAGGGGAAGTTAAGCTCACTTGATGTTTGAGGTTAGGATTTAGGGGAAGGTCATCTCACTTGATGTTTGAGGTTAGGATTTAGGGGGAAGGTAATCTCACTTGATGGTTGAAGTTAGGATTTAGGGGAAGGTAATCTCACTTGATGGTTGAGGTTAGGCTTTAGGGGAAGGTAATCTCACTTGATGTTTGAGGTTAGGATTTAGGGGAAGGTCATCTCACCTGATGTTTGAGGTTAGGATTTAGGGGAAGGTAATCTCACTTGATGGTTGAGGTTAGGATTTAGGGGAAGGTAATGTCACTTGATGGTTGAAATTAGGATTTAGGGGAAGGTCATCTCACCTGATGGTTGAGGTTAGGATTTAGGGAAAGGTCATCTCACCTGATGTTTGAGGTTAGGATTTAGGGAAAGGTAATCTCACTTGATGGTTGAAGTTAGGATTTAGGGAAAGGTCATCTCACTTGATGTTTGAGGTTAGGATTTAGGGAAAGGTAATCTCACTTGATGGTTGAAATTAGGATTTAGGGGAAGTTAATCTCACTTGATGTTTGAGGTTAGGATTTAGGGAAAGGTAATCTCACTTGATGGTTGAGGTTAGGATTTAGGGGAAAGGTAATCTCACTTGATGGTTGAAGTTAGGATTTAGGGTAAGGTAATCTCACCTGATGTTTGAGGTTAGGATTTAGGGAAAGGTAATCTCACTTGATGGTTGAAGTTAGGATTTAGGGGAAGGTATTCTCACCTGATGTTTGAGGTTAGGATTTAGGGGAATGTAATGTCACTTGATGGTTGAATTTAGGATTTAGGGGAAGGTAATCTCACTTGATGTTTGAGGTTAGGATTTAGGGAAAGGTCATCTCACCTGATATTTGAAGTTAGGATTTAGGGAAAGGTCATCTCACTTGATGTTTGAGGTTAGGATTTAGGGAAAGGTAATCTCACTTGATGGTTGAAATTAGGATTTAGGGGAAGTTAATCTCACTTGATGTTTGAGGTTAGGATTTAGGGAAAGGTAATCTCACTTGATGGTTGAGGTTAGGATTTAGGGGAAAGGTAATCTCACTTGATGGTTGAAGTTAGTATTTAGGGTAAGGTAATCTCACCTGATGTTTGAGGTTAGGATTTAGGGAAAGGTAATCTGACTTGATGGTTGAAGTTAGGATTTAGGGGAAGGTAATCTCACCTGATGTTTGAGGTTAGGATTTAGGGAAAGGTAATCTCACCTGATGTTTGAGGTTAGGATTTAGGGGAAGGTAATCTCACTTGATGTTTGAGGTTAGGATTTAGGGGAAGGTAATCTCACTTGATGGTTGAGGTTAGGATTTAGGGGAAGGTAATCTCACTTGATGGTTGAGGTTAGGATTTAGGGAAAGGTAATCTCACTTGATGGTTGAGGTTAGGATTTAGGGGAAAGGTAATCTCACTTGATGGTTGAAATTAGGATTTAGGGGAAGGTAATCTCACTTGATGTTTGAGGTTAGGATTTAGGGAAAGGTAATCTCACTTGATGTTTGAGGTTAGGATTTAGGGGAAGGTAATCTCACTTGATGGTTGAGGTTAGGATTTAGGTGAAGGTAATCTCACTTGATGGTTGAGGTTAGGATTTAGGGGAAGGTAATCTCACTTGATGGTTGAGGTTAGGATTTAGGGAAAGGTAATCTCACTTGATGGTTGAGGTTAGGATTTAGGGGAAAGGTAATCTCACTTGATGGTTGAAATTAGGATTTAGGGGAAGGTAATCTCACTTGATGTTTGAGGTTAGGATTTAGGGAAAGGTAATCTCACTTGATGGTTGAGGTTAGCATTTAGGGAAAGGTAATCTCACCTGATGTTTGAGGTTAGGATTTAGGGAAAGGTCATCTCACCTGATGTTTGAGGTTAGGATTTAGGGAAAGGTAATCTCACCTGATGTTTGAGGTTAGGATTTAGGGGGAAGGTAATCTCACTTGATGGTTGAAGTTAGGATTTAGGGGAAGGTAATCTCACTTGATGGTTGAGGTTAGGCTTTAGGGGAAGGTAATCTCACTTGATGTTTGAGGTTAGGATTTAGGGGAAGGTCATCTCACCTGATGTTTGAGGTTAGGATTTAGGGGAAGGTAATCTCACTTGATGGTTGAGGTTAGGATTTAGGGGAAGGTAATCTCACTTGATGGTTGAAATTAGGATTTAGGGGAAGGTCATCTCACCTGATGGTTGAGGTTAGGATTTAGGGAAAGGTCATCTCACCTGATGTTTGAGGTTAGGATTTAGGGAAAGGTCATCTCACCTGATGTTTGAGGTTAGGATTTAGGGAAAGGTATTCTCACCTGATGTTTGAGGTTAGGATTTAGGGGAAGGTAATGTCACTTGATGGTTGAATTTAGGATTTAGGGGAAGGTAATCTCACTTGATGTTTGAGGTTAGGATTTAGGGAAAGGTAATCTCACTTGATGGTTGAAGTTAGGATTTAGGGAAAGGTCATCTAACTTGATGTTTGAGGTTAGGATTTAGGGAAAGGTAATCTCACTTGATGGTTGAAATTAGGATTTAGGGGAAGTTAAGCTCACTTGATGTTTGAGGTTAGGATTTAGGGAAAGGTAATCTCACTTGATGGTTGAGGTTAGGATTTAGGGGAAAGGTAATCTCACTTGATGGTTGAAGTTAGGATTTAGGGGAAGGTAATCTCACCTGATGTTTGAGGTTAGGATTTAGGGAAAGGTAATCTCACCTGATGTTTGAGGTTAGGATTTAGGGGAAGGTAATCTCACTTGATGTTTGAGGTTAGGATTTAGGGGAAGGTTATCTCACCTGATTTTTGAGGTTAGGATTTAGGGGAAGGTAATCTCACTTGATGGTTGAAGTTAGGATTTAGGGGAAGGTCATCTCACCTGATGTTTGAGGTTAGGATTTAGGGGAAGGTAATCTCACTTGATGTTTGAGGTTAGGATTTAGGGGAAGGTCATCTCACTTGATGTTTGAGGTTAGGATTTAGGGGAAGGTCATCTCACCTGATATTTGAGGTTAGGATTTAGGGGAAGGTAATCTCACTTGATGTTTGAGGTTAGGATTTAGGGGGAAGGTAATCTCACTTGATGGTTGAAGTTAGGATTTAGGGGAAGGTAATCTCACTTGATGGTTGAGGTTAGGATTTAGGGGAAGGTAATCTCACTTGATGTTTGAGGTTAGGATTTAGGGGAAGGTCATCTCACCTGATGTTTGAGGTTAGGATTTAGGGGAAGGTAATCTCACTTGATGGTTGAGGTTAGGATTTAGGGGAAGGTAATCTCACTTGATGGTTGAAATTAGGATTTAGGGGAAGGTCATCTCACCTGATGGTTGAGGTTAGGATTTAGGGAAAGGTCATCTCACCTGATGTTTGAGGTTAGGATTTAGGGAAAGGTCATCTCACCTGATGGTTGAGGTTAGGATTTAGGGGAAAGGTAATCTCACTTGATGGTTGAAGTTAGGATTTAGGGGAAGGTAATCTCACCTGATGTTTGAGGTTAGGATTTAGGGAAAGGTAATCTCACCTGATGTTTGAGGTTAGGATTTAGGGGAAGGTAATCTCACTTGATGTTTGAGGTTAGGATTTAGGGGAAGGTTATCTCACCTGACTTTTGAGGTTAGGATTTAGGGGAAGGTAATCTCACTTGATGGTTGAAGTTAGGATTTAGGGGAATGTCATCTCACCTGATGTTTGAGTTTAGGATTTAGGGGAAGGTAATCTCACTTGATGTTTGAGGTTAGGATTTAGGGGAAGGTCATCTCACTTGATGTTTGAGGTTAGGATTTAGGGGAAGGTCATCTCACCTGATATTTGAGGTTAGGATTTAGGGGAAGGTAATCTCACTTGATGTTTGAGGTTAGGATTTAGGGGGAAGGTAATCTCACTTGATGGTTGAAGTTAGGATTTAGGGGAAGGTAATCTCACTTGATGGTTGAGGTTAGGCTTTAGGGGAAGGTAATCTCACTTGATGTTTGAGGTTAGGATTTAGGGGAAGGTCATCTCACCTGATGTTTGAGGTTAGGATTTAGGGGAAGGTAATCTCACTTGATGGTTGAGGTTAGGATTTAGGGGAAGGTAATCTCACTTGATGGTTGAAATTAGGATTTAGGGGAAGGTCATCTCACCTGATGGTTGAGGTTAGGATTTAGGGAAAGGTCATCTCACCTGATGTTTGAGGTTAGGATTTAGGGAAAGGTCATCTCACCTGATGTTTGAGGTTAGGATTTAGGGAAAGGTATTCTCACCTGATGTTTGAGGTTAGGATTTAGGGAAAGGTATTCTCACCTGATGTTTGAGGTTAGGATTTAGGGGAAGGTAATGTCACTTGATGGTTGAATTTAGGATTTAGGGGAAGGTAATCTCACTTGATGTTTGAGGTTAGGATTTAGGGAAAGGTAATCTCACTTGATGGTTGAAGTTAGGATTTAGGGAAAGGTCATCTCACTTGATGTTTGAGGTTAGGATTTAGGGAAAGGTAATCTCACTTGATGGTTGAAATTAGGATTTAGGGGAAGTTAATCTCACTTGATGTTTGATGTTAGGATTTAGGGAAAGGTAATCTCACTTGATGGTTGAGGTTAGGATTTAGGGGAAAGGTAATCTCACTTGATGGTTGAAGTTAGGATTTAGGGTAAGGTAATCTCACCTGATGTTTGAGGTTAGGATTTAGGGAAAGGTAATCTCACTTGATGGTTGAAGTTAGGATTTAGGGAAGGTAATCTCACCTGATGTTTGAGGTTAGGATTTAGGGAAAGGTAATCTCACCTGATGTTTGAGGTTAGGATTTAGGGGAAGGTAATCTCACTTGATGTTTGAGGTTAGGATTTAGGGGAAGGTTATCTCACCTGATTTTTGAGGTTAGGATTTAGGGGAAGGTAATCTCACTTGATGGTTGAAGTTAGGATTTAGGGGAAGGTCATCTCACCTGATGTTTGAGGTTAGGATTTAGGGAAAGGTCATCTCACCTGATGTTTGAGGTTAGGATTTAGAAGGTCATCTCACCTGATTTTGAGGTTAGAAAAGGTAATCTCACTTGATGGTTGAAGTTAGGATTTAGGGAAGGTAATCTCACTTGATGTTTGAGGTTAGGATTTAGGGAAGGTAATCTCACTTGATGGTTGAAATTAGGATTTAGGGAAGGTAATCTCACTTGATGTTTGAGGTTAGGATTTAGGGGAAGGTAATTTCACTTGATGTTTGAGGTTAGGATTTAGGGAAAGGTCATCTCACCTGATGGTTGAGGTTAGGATTTAGGGAAAGGTCATCTCACCTGATGTTTGAGGTTAGGATTTAGGGAAAGGTCATCTCACCTGATGTTTGAGGTTAGGATTTAGGGAAAGGTATTCTCACCTGATGTTTGAGGTTAGGATTTAGGGGAAGGTAATGTCACTTGATGTTTGAGGTTAGGATTTAGGGGAAAGGTAATCTCACTTGATGTTTGAGGTTAGGATTTAGGGAAAGGTAATCTCACTTGATGGTTGAGGTTAGGATTTAGGGGAAAGGTAATCTCACTTGATGGTTGAAGTTAGGATTTAGGGTAAGGTAATCTCACCTGATGTTTGAGGTTAGGATTTAGGGGAAGGTAATCTCACTTGATGTTTGAGGTTAGGATTTAGGGGAAGGTTATCTCACCTGATTTTTGAGGTTAGGATTTAGGGGAAGGTAATCTCACTTGATGGTTGAAGTTAGGATTTAGGGGAAGGTCATCTCACCTGATGTTTGAGGTTAGGATTTAGGGGAAGGTAATCTCACTTGATGTTTGAGGTTAGGATTTAGGGGAAGGTCATCTCACTTGATGTTTGAGGTTAGGATTTAGGGGAAGGTCATCTCACCTGATATTTGAGGTTAGGATTTAGGGGAAGGTAATCTCACTTGATGTTTGAGGTTAGGATTTAGGGGGAAGGTAATCTCACTTGATGGTTGAAGTTAGGATTTAGGGGAAGGTAATCTCACTTGATGGTTGAGGTTAGGATTTAGGGGAAGGTAATCTCACTTGATGTTTGAGGTTAGGATTTAGGGAAGGTCATCTCACCTGATGTTTGAGGTTAGGATTTAGGGAAGGTAATCTCACTTGATGGTTGAGGTTAGGATTTAGGGGAAGGTAATCTCACTTGATGGTTGAAATTAGGATTTAGGGGAAGGTCATCTCACCTGATGGTTGAGGTTAGGATTTAGGGAAAGGTCATCTCACCTGATGTTTGAGGTTAGGATTTAGGGAAAGGTCATCTCACCTGATGGTTGAGGTTAGGATTTAGGGAAAGGTAATCTCACTTGATGGTTGAAGTTAGGATTTAGGGAAGGTAATCTCACCTGATGTTTGAGGTTAGGATTTAGGGAAAGGTAATCTCACCTGATGTTTGAGGTTAGGATTTAGGGAAGGTAATCTCACTTGATGTTTGAGGTTAGGATTTAGGGGAAGGTTATCTCACCTGACTTTTGAGGTTAGGATTTAGGGGAAGGTAATCTCACTTGATGGTTGAAGTTAGGATTTAGGGGAATGTCATCTCACCTGATGTTTGAGTTTAGGATTTAGGGAAGGTAATCTCACTTGATGTTTGAGGTTAGGATTTAGGGAAGGTCATCTCACTTGATGTTTGAGGTTAGGATTTAGGGAAGGTCATCTCACCTGATATTTGAGGTTAGGATTTAGGGAAGGTAATCTCACTTGATGTTTGAGGTTAGGATTTAGGGGAAGGTAATCTCACTTGATGGTTGAAGTTAGGATTTAGGGGAAGGTAATCTCACTTGATGGTTGAGGTTAGGCTTTAGGGAAGGTAATCTCACTTGATGTTTGAGGTTAGGATTTAGGGAAGGTCATCTCACCTGATGTTTGAGGTTAGGATTTAGGGAAGGTAATCTCACTTGATGGTTGAGGTTAGGATTTAGGGAAGGTAATCTCACTTGATGGTTGAAATTAGGATTTAGGGGAAGGTCATCTCACCTGATGGTTGAGGTTAGGATTTAGGGAAAGGTCATCTCACCTGATGTTTGAGGTTAGGATTTAGGAAAGGTCATCTCACCTGATGTTTGAGGTTAGGATTTAGGAAAGGTATTCTCACCTGATGTTTGAGGTTAGGATTTAGGGAAAGGTATTCTCACCTGATGTTTGAGGTTAGGATTTAGGGAAAGGTAATGTCACTTGATGGTTGAATTTAGGATTTAGGGAAGGTAATCTCACTTGATGTTTGAGGTTAGGATTTAGGGAAGGTAATCTCACTTGATGGTTGAAGTTAGGATTTAGGGAAAGGTCATCTCACTTGATGTTTGAGGTTAGGATTTAGGAAAGGTAATCTCACTTGATGGTTGAAATTAGGATTTAGGGAAGTTAATCTCACTTGATGTTTGATGTTAGGATTTAGGGAAAGGTAATCTCACTTGATGGTTGAGGTTAGGATTTAGGGGAAAGGTAATCTCACTTGATGGTTGAAGTTAGGATTTAGGGTAAGGTAATCTCACCTGATGTTTGAGGTTAGGATTTAGGGAAAGGTAATCTCACTTGATGGTTGAGTTAGGATTTAGGGAAGGTAATCTCACCTGATGTTTGAGGTTAGGATTTAGGAAAAGGTAATCTCACCTGATGTTTGAGGTTAGGATTTAGGGAAGGTAATCTCACTTGATGTTTGAGGTTAGGATTTAGGGAAGGTTATCTCACCTGATTTTTGAGGTTAGGATTTAGGGAAGGTAATCTCACTTGATGGTTGAAGTTAGGATTTAGGGGAAGGTCATCTCACCTGATGTTTGAGGTTAGGATTTAGGGAAAGGTCATCTCACCTGATGTTTGAGGTTAGGATTTAGGGAAAGGTCATCTCACCTGATGTTTGAGGTTAGGATTTAGGGAAAGGTATTCTCACCTGATGTTTGAGGTTAGGATTTAGGGAAGGTAATGTCACTTGATGGTTGAATTTAGGATTTAGGGAAGGTAATCTCACTTGATGTTTGAGGTTAGGATTTAGGGAAAGGTAATCTCACTTGATGGTTGAAGTTAGGATTTAGGAAAGGTCATCTCACTTGATGTTTGAGGTTAGGATTTAGGAAAGGTAATCTCACTTGATGGTTGAAATTAGGATTTAGGGGAAGTTAATCTCACTTGATGTTTGAGGTTAGGATTTAGGGAAAGGTAATCTCACTTGATGGTTGAGGTTAGGATTTAGGGGAAAGGTAATCTCACTTGATGGTTGAAGTTAGGATTTAGGGTAAGGTAATCTCACCTGATGTTTGAGGTTAGGATTTAGGGAAAGGTAATCTCACTTGATGGTTGAAGTTAGGATTTAGGGGAAGGTAATCTCACCTGATGTTTGAGGTTAGGATTTAGGGAAAGGTAATCTCACCTGATGTTTGAGGTTAGGATTTAGGGGAAGGTAATCTCACTTGATGTTTGAGGTTAGGATTTAAGGGAAGGTTATCTCACCTGATTTTTGAGGTTAGGATTTAGGGGAAGGTAATCTCACTTGATGGTTGAAGTTAGGATTTAGGGGAAGGTCATCTCACCTGATGTTTGAGGTTAGGATTTAGGGAAAGGTAATCTCACCTGATGTTTGAGGTTAGGATTTAGGGGAAGGTCATCTCACTTGATGTTTGAGGTTAGGATTTAGGGGAAGGTCATCTCACCTGATATTTGAGGTTAGGATTTAGGGGAAGGTAATCTCACTTGATGGTTGAAGTTAGGATTTAGGGGAAGGTAATCTCACTTGATGTTTGAGGTTAGGATTTAGGGGAAGGTAATCTCACTTGAGGGTTGAAATTAGGATTTAGGGGAAGGTAATCTCACTTGATGTTTGAGGTTAGGATTTAGGGGAAGGTAATTTCACTTGATGTTTGAGGTTAGGATTTAGGGAAAGGTCATCTCACCTGATGGTTGAGGTTAGGATTTAGGGAAAGGTCATCTCACCTGATGTTTGAGGTTAGGATTTAGGGAAAGGTCATCTCACCTGATGTTTGAGGTTAGGATTTAGGGAAAGGTATTCTCACCTGATGTTTGAGGTTAGGATTTAGGGGAAGGTAATGTCACTTGATGTTTGAGGTTAGGATTTAGGGGAAAGGTAATCTCACTTGATGTTTGAGGTTAGGATTTAGGGAAAGGTAATCTCACTTGATGGTTGAGGTTAGGATTTAGGGGAAAGGTAATCTCACTTGATGGTTGAAGTTAGGATTTAGGGTAAGGTAATCTCACCTGATGTTTGAGGTTAGGATTTAGGGAAAGGTAATCTCACTTGATGGTTGAAGTTAGGATTTAGGGGAAGGTAATCTCACCTGATGTTTGAGGTTAGGATTTAGGGAAAGGTAATCTCACCTGATGTTTGAGGTTAGGATTTAGGGGAAGGTAATCTCACTTGATGTTTGAGGTTAGGATTTAGGGGAAGGTTATCTCACCTGATTTTTGAGGTTAGGATTTAGGGGAAGGTAATCTCACTTGATGGTTGAAGTTAGGATTTAGGGGAAGGTCATCTCACCTGATGTTTGAGGTTAGGATTTAGGGAAAGGTCATCTCACCTGATGTTTGAGGTTAGGATTTAGGGAAAGGTCATCTCACCTGATGTTTGAGGTTAGGATTTAGGGAAAGGTCATCTCACCTGATGTTTGAGGTTAGGATTTAGGGAAAGGTCATCTCACCTGATGTTTGAGGTTAGGATTTAGGGGAAGGTAATCTCACTTGATGGTTGAAGTTAGGAGTTAGGGGAAGGTAATCTCACTTGATGTTTGAGGTTAGGATTTAGGGGAAGGTAATCTCACTTGAGGGTTGAAATTAGGATTTAGGGGAAGGTAATCTCACTTGATGTTTGAGGTTAGGATTTAGGGAAAGGTAATCTCACTTGATGGTTGAGGTTAGGATTTAGGGAAAGGTAATCTCACTTGATGTTTGAGGTTAGGATTTAGGGGAAGGTCATCTCACCAGATGTTTGAGGTTAGGATTTAGGGAAAGGTAATCTCACCTGATGTTTGAGGTTAGGATTTAGGGGAAGGTAATCTCACTTGATGGTTGAAGTTAGGATTTAGGGGAAGGTAATCTCACTTGATGGTTGAGGTTAGGATTTAGGGGAAGGTAATCTCACTTGATGTTTGAGGTTAGGATTTAGGGGAAGGTCATCTCACCTGATGTTTGAGGTTAGGATTTAGGGGAAGGTAATCTCACTTGATGGTTGAGGTTAGGATTTAGGGAAAGGTATTCTCACCTGATGTTTGAGGTTAGGATTTAGGGAAAGGTAATCTCACCTGATGTTTGTGGTTAGGATTTAGGGGGAAGGTAATCTCACTTGATGTTTGAAGTTAGGATTTAGGGGAAGGTAATCTCACTTGATGGTTGAGGTTAGGATTTAGGGGAAGGTAATCTCACTTGATGGTTGAAGTTAGGATTTAGGGGAAGGTAATCTCACTTGATGGTTGAAATTAGGATTTAGGGGAAGGTCATCTCACCTGATGTTTGAGGTTAGGATTTAGGGAAAGGTATTCTCACCTGATGTTTGAGGTTAGGATTTAGGGAAAGGTATTCTCACCTGATGTTTGAGGTTAGGATTTAGGGGAAGGTAATGTCACTTGATGGATGAATTTAGGATTTAGGGGAAGGTAATCTCACTTGATGTTTGAGGTTAGGATTTAGGGAAAGGTAATCTCACTTGATGGTTGAAGTTAGGATTTAGGAGAAGGTAATCTCACTTGATGTTTGAGGTTAGGATTTAGGGAAAGGTAATCTCACTTGATGGTTGAAATTAGGATTTAGGGGAAGTTAATCTCACTTGATGTTTGAGGTTAGGATTTAGGGAAAGGTAATCTCACTTGATGGTTGAGGTTAGGATTTAGGGGAAAGGTAATCTCACTTGATGGTTGAAGTTAGGATTTAGGGTAAGGTAATCTCACCTGATGTTTGAGGTTAGGATTTAGGGAAAGGTAATCTCACTTGATGGTTGAAGGTTAGGATTTAGGGAAGGTAATCTCACCTGATGTTTGAGGTTAGGATTTAGGGGAAGGTAATCTCACTTGATGGTTGAAATTAGGATTTAGGGGAAGGTCATCTCACCTGATGGTTGAGGTTAGGATTTAGGGAAAGGTCATCTCACCTGATGTTTGAGGTTAGGATTTAGGGAAAGGTATTCTCACCTGATGTTTGAGGTTAGGATTTAGGGAAAGGTATTCTCACCTGATGTTTGAGGTTAGGATTTAGGGGAAGGTAATGTCACTTGATGGTTGAATTTAGGATTTAGGGGAAGGTAATCTCACTTGATGTTTGAGGTTAGGATTTAGGGAAAGGTAATCTCACTTGATGGTTGAAGTTAGGATTTAGGAGAAGGTAATCTCACTTGATGTTTGAGGTTAGGATTTAGGGAAAGGTAATCTCACTTGATGGTTGAAATTAGGATTTAGGGGAAGTTAATCTCACTTGATGTTTGAGGTTAGGATTTAGGGAAAGGTAATCTCACTTGATGGTTGAGGTTAGGATTTAGGGGAAAGGTAATCTCACTTGATGGTTGAAGTTAGGATTTAGGGTAAGGTAATCTCACCTGATGTTTGAGGTTAGGATTTAGGAAAAGGTAATCTCACTTGATGGTTGAAGTTAGGATTTAGGGAAGGTAATCTCACTTGATGGTTGAGGTTAGGATTTAGGGAAGGTAATCTCACTTGATGGTTGAAGTTAGGATTTAGGGAAGGTAATCTCACTTGATGGTTGAAATTAGGATTTAGGGAAGGTCATCTCACCTGATGGTTGAGGTTAGGATTTAGGAGAAGGTAATCTCACTTGATGTTTGAGGTTAGGATTTAGGGAAAGGTAATCTCACTTGATGGTTGAAATTAGGATTTAGGGGAAGTTAATCTCACTTGATGCTTGAGGTTAGGATTTAGGGAAAGGTAATCTCACTTGATGGTTGAGGTTAGGATTTAGGGAAAGGTAATCTCACTTGATGGTTGAAGTTAGGATTTAGGGTAAGGTAATCTCACCTGATGTTTGAGGTTAGGATTTAGGAAAGGTAATCTCACTTGATGGTTGAAGTTAGGATTTAGGGAAGGTAATCTCACCTGATGTTTGAGGTTAGGATTTAGGGAAAGGTAATCTCACCTGATGGTTGAGGTTAGGATTTAGGGGAAGGTAATCTCACTTGATGTTTGAGGTTAGGATTTAGGGGAAGGTCATCTCACCTGATTTTTGAGGTTAGGATTTAGGGGAAGGTAATCTCACTTGATGGTTGAAGTTAGGATTTAGGGAAGGTCATCTCACCTGATGTTTGAGGTTAGGATTTAGGGAAAGTTCATCTCACCTGATGTTTGAGGTTAGGATTTAGGGAAGGTAATCTCACTTGATGGTTGAGTTAGGATTTAGGGAAGGTAATCTCACTTGATGTTTGAGGTTAGGATCTAGGGAAGGTAATCTCACTTGATGTTTGAGGTTAGGATTTAGGGGAAGGTCATCTCACCTGATGTTTGAGGTTAGGATTTAGGGAAGGTAATCTCACTTGATGGTTGAGGTTAGGATTTAGGGAAGGTAATCTCACTTGATGGTGGTGGTTAGGATTTAGGGAAGGTCATCTCGCTTGATGGTTGAAGTTAGGATTTAGGGAAAGGTAATCTCACTTGATGTTTGAGGTTAGGATTTAGGGAAGGTAATCTCACTTGATGGTTGAGGTTAGGATTTAGGGAAGGTAATCTCACTTGATGGTGGTGGTTAGGATTTAGGGAAGGTCATCTCACTTGATGGTTGAAGTTAGGATTTAGGGAAAGGTAATCTCACTTGATGGTTGAGGTTAGGATTTAGGGAAGGTAATCTCACTTGATGGTTGAGGTTAGGATTTAGGGAAAGGTAATCTCACCTGATGTTTGAGGTTAGGATTTAGGGAAAGGTCATCTCACCTGATGTTTGAGGTTAGGATTTAGGGAAAGGTAATCTCACCTGATGTTTGAGGTTAGGATTTAGGGAAGGTAATCTCACTTGATGGTTGAAGTTAGGATTTAGGGAAGGTAATCTCACTTGATGGTTGAGGTTAGGATTTAGGGAAGGTAATCTCACTTGATGTTTGAGGTTAGGATTTAGGGAAAGGTCATCTCACCTGATGTTTGAGGTTAGGATTTAGGGAAAGGTAATCTCACCTGATGTTTGAGGTTAGGATTTAGGGAAGGTAATCTCACTTGATGGTTGAAGTTAGGATTTAGGGAAGGTAATCTCACTTGATGGTTGAGGTTAGGATTTAGGGAAGGTAATCTCACTTGATGTTTGAGGTTAGGATTTAGGGAAGGTCATCTCACCTGATGTTTGAGGTTAGGATTTAGGGAAGGTAATCTCACTTGATGGTTGAGGTTAGGATTTAGGGAAGGTAATCTCACTTGATGGTTGAAGTTAGGATTTAGGGAAGGTAATCTCACTTGATGGTGGTGGTTAGGATTTAGGGAAGGTAATCTCGCTTGATGGTTGAAGTTAGGATTTAGGAAAGGTAATCTCACTTGATGTTTGAGGTTAGGATTTAGGGAAGGTAATCTCACTTGATGGTTGAGGTTAGGATTTAGGGAAGGTAATCTCACTTGATGGTGGTGGTTAGGATTTAGGGAAGGTCATCTCGCTTGATGGTTGAAGTTAGGATTTAGGGAAAGGTAATCTCACTTGATGGTTGAGGTTAGGATTTAGGGAAGGTAATCTCACTTGATGGTTGAGGTTAGGATTTAGGGAAAGGTAATCTCACCTGATGTTTGAGGTTAGGATTTAGGGAAAGGTCATCTCACCTGATGTTTGAGGTTAGGATTTAGGGAAAGGTAATCTCACCTGATGTTTGAGGTTAGGATTTAGGGAAGGTAATCTCACTTGATGGTTGAAGTTAGGATTTAGGGGAAGGTAATCTCACTTGATGGTTGAGGTTAGGATTTAGGGGAAGGTAATCTCACTTGATGTTTGAGGTTAGGATTTAGGGAAAGGTCATCTCACCTGATGTTTGAGGTTAGGATTTAGGGAAAGGTAATCTCACCTGATGTTTGAGGTTAGGATTTAGGGGAAGGTAATCTCACTTGATGGTTGAAGTTAGGATTTAGGGGAAGGTAATCTCACTTGATGGTTGAGGTTAGGATTTAGGGAAGGTAATCTCACTTGATGTTTGAGGTTAGGATTTAGGGGAAGGTCATCTCACCTGATGTTTGAGGTTAGGATTTAGGGGAAGGTAATCTCACTTGATGGTTGAGGTTAGGATTTAGGGGAAGGTAATCTCACTTGATGGTTGAAGTTAGGATTTAGGGGAAGGTAATCTCACTTGATGGTGGTGGTTAGGATTTAGGGGAAGGTAATCTCGCTTGATGGTTGAAGTTAGGATTTAGGGAAAGGTAATCTCACTTGATGGTTGAGGTTAGGATTTAGGGGAAGGTAATCTCACTTGATGGTTGAGGTTAGGATTTAGGGGAAGGTAATCTCACTTGATGGTTGAGGTTAGGATTTAGGGGAAGGTAATCTCACTTGATGTTTGAGGTTAGGATTTAGGGGAAGGTAATCTCACTTGATGGTTGAGGTTAGGATTTAGGGGAAGGTAATCTCACTTGATGGTTGAGGTTAGGATTTAGGGAAAGGTAATCTCACTTGATGGTTGAGGTTAGGATTTAGGGGAAAGGTAATCTCACTTGATGGTTGAAGTTAGGATTTAGGGTAAGGTAATCTCACCTGATGTTTGAGGTTAGGATTTAGGGAAAGGTCATCTCACCTGATGTTTGAGGTTAGGATTAAGGGGAAGGTAATCTCACTTGATGTTTGAGGTTAGGATTTAGGGGAAGGTCATCTCACTTGATGGTTGAGGTTAGGATTTAGGGAAAGGTAATCTCACCTGATGTTTGAGGTTAGGATTTAGGGAAAGGTCATCTCACCTGATGTTTGAGGTTAGGATTTAGGGAAAGGTAATCTCACCTGATGTTTGAGGTTAGGATTTAGGGGAAGGTAATCTCACTTGATGGTTGAAGTTAGGATTTAGGGGAAGGTAATCTCACTTGATGGTTGAGGTTAGGATTTAGGGGAAGGTAATCTCACTTGATGTTTGAGGTTAGGATTTAGGGAAAGGTCATCTCACCTGATGTTTGAGGTTAGGATTTAGGGAAAGGTAATCTCACCTGATGTTTGAGGTTAGGATTTAGGGAAGGTAATCTCACTTGATGGTTGAAGTTAGGATTTAGGGAAGGTAATCTCACTTGATGGTTGAGGTTAGGATTTAGGGAAGGTAATCTCACTTGATGTTTGAGGTTAGGATTTAGGGGAAGGTCATCTCACCTGATGTTTGAGGTTAGGATTTAGGGAAGGTAATCTCACTTGATGGTTGAAGGATTTAGGGAAGGTAATCTCACTTGATGGTTGAGGTTAGGATTTAGGGGAAGGTAATCTCACTTGATGGTGGTGGTTAGGATTTAGGGAAGGTAATCTCGCTTGATGGTTGAAGTTAGGATTTAGGAAAGGTAATCTCACTTGATGTTTGAGGTTAGGATTTAGGGAAGGTAATCTCACTTGATGGTTGAGGTTAGGATTTAGGGAAGGTAATCTCACTTGATGGTGGTGAAATTAGGATTTAGGGAAGGTCATCTCGCTTGATGGTTGAAGTTAGGATTTAGGGAAAGGTAATCTCACTTGATGGTTGAGGTTAGGATTTAGGGGAAGGTCATCTCACTTGATGGTTGAGGTTAGGATTTAGGGAAAGGTAATCTCACCTGATGTTTGAGGTTAGGATTTAGGGAAAGGTATTCTCACCTGATGTTTGAGGTTAGGATTTAGGGGAAGGTAATGTCACTTGATGGATGAATTTAGGATTTAGGGGAAGGTAATCTCACTTGATGTTTGAGGTTAGGATTTAGGGAAAGGTAATCTCACTTGATGGTTGAAGTTAGGATTTAGGAGAAGGTAATCTCACTTGATGTTTGAGGTTAGGATTTAGGGAAAGGTAATCTCACTTGATGGTTGAAATTAGGATTTAGGGGAAGTTAATCTCACTTGATGTTTGAGGTTAGGATTTAGGGAAAGGTAATCTCACTTGATGGTTGAGGTTAGGATTTAGGGGAAAGGTAATCTCACTTGATGGTTGAAGTTAGGATTTAGGGTAAGGTAATCTCACCTGATGTTTGAGGTTAGGATTTAGGGAAAGGTAATCTCACTTGATGGTTGAAGTTAGGATTTAGGGGAAGGTAATCTCACCTGATGTTTGAGGTTAGGATTTAGGGGAAGGTAATCTCACTTGATGGTTGAAATTAGGATTTAGGGGAAGGTCATCTCACCTGATGGTTGAGGTTAGGATTTAGGGAAAGGTCATCTCACCTGATGTTTGAGGTTAGGATTTAGGGAAAGGTATTCTCACCTGATGTTTGAGGTTAGGATTTAGGGAAAGGTATTCTCACCTGATGTTTGAGGTTAGGATTTAGGGGAAGGTAATGTCACTTGATGGTTGAATTTAGGATTTAGGGGAAGGTAATCTCACTTGATGTTTGAGGTTAGGATTTAGGGAAAGGTAATCTCACTTGATGGTTGAAGTTAGGATTTAGGAGAAGGTAATCTCACTTGATGTTTGAGGTTAGGATTTAGGGAAAGGTAATCTCACTTGATGGTTGAAATTAGGATTTAGGGGAAGTTAATCTCACTTGATGTTTGAGGTTAGGATTTAGGGAAAGGTAATCTCACTTGATGGTTGAGGTTAGGATTTAGGGGAAAGGTAATCTCACTTGATGGTTGAAGTTAGGATTTAGGGTAAGGTAATCTCACCTGATGTTTGAGGTTAGGATTTAGGGAAAGGTAATCTCACTTGATGGTTGAAGTTAGGATTTAGGGGAAGGTAATCTCACTTGATGGTTGAGGTTAGGATTTAGGGGAAGGTAATCTCACTTGATGGTTGAAGTTAGGATTTAGGGGAAGGTAATCTCACTTGATGGTTGAAATTAGGATTTAGGGGAAGGTCATCTCACCTGATGGTTGAGGTTAGGATTTAGGAGAAGGTAATCTCACTTGATGTTTGAGGTTAGGATTTAGGGAAAGGTAATCTCACTTGATGGTTGAAATTAGGATTTAGGGGAAGTTAATCTCACTTGATGCTTGAGGTTAGGATTTAGGGAAAGGTAATCTCACTTGATGGTTGAGGTTAGGATTTAGGGGAAAGGTAATCTCACTTGATGGTTGAAGTTAGGATTTAGGGTAAGGTAATCTCACCTGATGTTTGAGGTTAGGATTTAGGGAAAGGTAATCTCACTTGATGGTTGAAGTTAGGATTTAGGGGAAGGTAATCTCACCTGATGTTTGAGGTTAGGATTTAGGGAAAGGTAATCTCACCTGATGGTTGAGGTTAGGATTTAGGGGAAGGTAATCTCACTTGATGTTTGAGGTTAGGATTTAGGGGAAGGTCATCTCACCTGATTTTTGAGGTTAGGATTTAGGGGAAGGTAATCTCACTTGATGGTTGAAGTTAGGATTTAGGGGAAGGTCATCTCACCTGATGTTTGAGGTTAGGATTTAGGGAAAGTTCATCTCACCTGATGTTTGAGGTTAGGATTTAGGGGAAGGTAATCTCACTTGATGGTTGAAGTTAGGATTTAGGGGAAGGTAATCTCACTTGATGTTTGAGGTTAGGATCTAGGGGAAGGTAATCTCACTTGATGTTTGAGGTTAGGATTTAGGGGAAGGTCATCTCACCTGATGTTTGAGGTTAGGATTTAGGGGAAGGTAATCTCACTTGATGGTTGAGGTTAGGATTTAGGGGAAGGTAATCTCACTTGATGGTGGTGGTTAGGATTTAGGGGAAGGTCATCTCGCTTGATGGTTGAAGTTAGGATTTAGGGAAAGGTAATCTCACTTGATGTTTGAGGTTAGGATTTAGGGGAAGGTAATCTCACTTGATGGTTGAGGTTAGGATTTAGGGGAAGGTAATCTCACTTGATGGTGGTGGTTAGGATTTAGGGGAAGGTCATCTCGCTTGATGGTTGAAGTTAGGATTTAGGGAAAGGTAATCTCACTTGATGGTTGAGGTTAGGATTTAGGGGAAGGTAATCTCACTTGATGGTTGAGGTTAGGATTTAGGGAAAGGTAATCTCACCTGATGTTTGAGGTTAGGATTTAGGGAAAGGTCATCTCACCTGATGTTTGAGGTTAGGATTTAGGGAAAGGTAATCTCACCTGATGTTTGAGGTTAGGATTTAGGGGAAGGTAATCTCACTTGATGGTTGAAGTTAGGATTTAGGGAAGGTAATCTCACTTGATGGTTGAGGTTAGGATTTAGGGGAAGGTAATCTCACTTGATGTTTGAGGTTAGGATTTAGGGAAAGGTCATCTCACCTGATGTTTGAGGTTAGGATTTAGGGAAAGGTAATCTCACCTGATGTTTGAGGTTAGGATTTAGGGGAAGGTAATCTCACTTGATGGTTGAAGTTAGGATTTAGGGGAAGGTAATCTCACTTGATGGTTGAGGTTAGGATTTAGGGGAAGGTAATCTCACTTGATGTTTGAGGTTAGGATTTAGGGGAAGGTCATCTCACCTGATGTTTGAGGTTAGGATTTAGGGGAAGGTAATCTCACTTGATGGTTGAGGTTAGGATTTAGGGGAAGGTAATCTCACTTGATGGTTGAAGTTAGGATTTAGGGGAAGGTAATCTCACTTGATGGTGGTGGTTAGGATTTAGGGGAAGGTAATCTCGCTTGATGGTTGAAGTTAGGATTTAGGGAAAGGTAATCTCACTTGATGTTTGAGGTTAGGATTTAGGGGAAGGTAATCTCACTTGATGGTTGAGGTTAGGATTTAGGGGAAGGTAATCTCACTTGATGGTGGTGGTTAGGATTTAGGGGAAGGTCATCTCGCTTGATGGTTGAAGTTAGGATTTAGGGAAAGGTAATCTCACTTGATGGTTGAGGTTAGGATTTAGGGGAAGGTAATCTCACTTGATGGTTGAGGTTAGGATTTAGGGAAAGGTAATCTCACCTGATGTTTGAGGTTAGGATTTAGGGAAAGGTCATCTCACCTGATGTTTGAGGTTAGGATTTAGGGAAAGGTAATCTCACCTGATGTTTGAGGTTAGGATTTAGGGGAAGGTAATCTCACTTGATGGTTGAAGTTAGGATTTAGGGGAAGGTAATCTCACTTGATGGTTGAGGTTAGGATTTAGGGGAAGGTAATCTCACTTGATGTTTGAGGTTAGGATTTAGGGAAAGGTCATCTCACCTGATGTTTGAGGTTAGGATTTAGGGAAAGGTAATCTCACCTGATGTTTGAGGTTAGGATTTAGGGAAGGTAATCTCACTTGATGGTTGAAGTTAGGATTTAGGGAAGGTAATCTCACTTGATGGTTGAGGTTAGGATTTAGGGAAGGTAATCTCACTTGATGTTTGAGGTTAGGATTTAGGGAAGGTCATCTCACCTGATGTTTGAGGTTAGGATTTAGGGAAGGTAATCTCACTTGATGGTTGAGGTTAGGATTTAGGGAAGGTAATCTCACTTGATGGTTGAAGTTAGGATTTAGGGAAGGTAATCTCACTTGATGGTGGTGGTTAGGATTTAGGGGAAGGTAATCTCGCTTGATGGTTGAAGTTAGGATTTAGGGAAAGGTAATCTCACTTGATGGTTGAGGTTAGGATTTAGGGGAAGGTAATCTCACTTGATGGTTGAGGTTAGGATTTAGGGGAAGGTAATCTCACTTGATGGTTGAGGTTAGGATTTAGGGAAGGTAATCTCACTTGATGTTTGAGGTTAGGATTTAGGGAAGGTAATCTCACTTGATGGTTGAGGTTAGGATTTAGGGAAGGTAATCTCACTTGATGGTTGAGGTTAGGATTTAGGGAAAGGTAATCTCACTTGATGGTTGAGGTTAGGATTTAGGGGAAAGGTAATCTCACTTGATGGTTGAAGTTAGGATTTAGGGTAAGGTAATCTCACCTGATGTTTGAGGTTAGGATTTAGGGAAAGGTCATCTCACCTGATGTTTGAGGTTAGGATTAAGGGAAAGGTAATCTCACTTGATGTTTGAGGTTAGGATTTAGGGAAGGTCATCTCACTTGATTTGAGGTTAGGATTTAGGGAAAGGTAATCTCACCTGATGTTTGAGGTTAGGATTTAGGGAAAGGTCATCTCACCTGATGTTTGAGGTTAGGATTTAGGGAAGGTAATCTCACCTGATGTTTGAGGTTAGGATTTAGGGAAGGTAATCTCACTTGATGGTTGAAGTTAGGATTTAGGGAAGGTAATCTCACTTGATGGTTGAGGTTAGGATTTAGGGAAGGTAATCTCACTGATGTTTGAGGTTAGGATTTAGGGAAAGGTCATCTCACCTGATGTTTGAGGTTAGGATTTAGGAAAGGTAATCTCACCTGATGTTTGAGGTTAGGATTTAGGGAAGGTAATCTCACTTGATGGTTGAAGTTAGGATTTAGGGAAGGTAATCTCACTTGATGGTTGAGGTTAGGATTTAGGGAAGGTAATCTCACTTGATGTTTGAGGTTAGGATTTAGGGAAGGTCATCTCACCTGATGTTTGAGGTTAGGATTTAGGGGAAGGTAATCTCACTTGATGGTTGAGGTTAGGATTTAGGGAAGGTAATCTCACTTGATGGTTGAAGTTAGGATTTAGGGAAGGTAATCTCACTTGATGGTGGTGGTTAGGATTTAGGGAAGGTAATCTCACTTGATGGTTGAAGTTAGGATTTAGGAAAAGGTAATCTCACTTGATGTTTGAGGTTAGGATTTAGGGAAGGTAATCTCACTTGATGGTTGAGGTTAGGATTTAGGGAAGGTAATCTCACTTGATGGTGGTGGTTAGGATTTAGGGAAGGTCATCTCGCTTGATGGTTGAAGTTAGGATTTAGGGAAAGGTAATCTCACTTGATGGTTGAGGTTAGGATTTAGGGAAGGTCATCTCACTTGATGGTTGAGGTTAGGATTTAGGGAAAGGTAATCTCACCTGATGTTTGAGGTTAGGATTTAGGAAAGGTCATCTCACCTGATGTTTGAGGTTAGGATTTAGGGAAAGGTAATCTCACCTGATGTTTGAGGTTAGGATTTAGGGAAGGTAATCTCACTTGATGGTTGAAGTTAGGATTTAGGGAAGGTAATCTCACTTGATGGTTGAGGTTAGGATTTAGGGAAGGTAATCTCACTTGATGTTTGAGGTTAGGATTTAGGGAAAGGTCATCTCACCTGATGTTTGAGGTTAGGATTTAGGGAAAGGTAATCTCACCTGATGTTTGAGGTTAGGATTTAGGGAAGGTAATCTCACTTGATGGTTGAAGTTAGGATTTAGGGAAGGTAATCTCACTTGATGGTTGAGGTTAGGATTTAGGGAAGGTAATCTCACTTGATGTTTGAGGTTAGGATTTAGGGAAGGTCATCTCACCTGATGTTTGAGGTTAGGATTTAGGGAAGGTAATCTCACTTGATGGTTGAGGTTAGGATTTAGGGGAAGGTAATCTCACTTGATGGTTGAAGTTAGGATTTAGGGGAAGGTAATCTCACTTGATGGTGGTGGTTAGGATTTAGGGGAAGGTAATCTCGCTTGATGGTTGAAGTTAGGATTTAGGGAAAGGTAATCTCACTTGATGGTTGAGGTTAGGATTTAGGGGAAGGTAATCTCACTTGATGGTTGAGGTTAGGATTTAGGGGAAGGTAATCTCACTTGATGGTTGAGGTTAGGATTTAGGGGAAGGTAATCTCACTTGATGTTTGAGGTTAGGATTTAGGGGATGGTAATCTCACTTGATGGTTGAGGTTAGGATTTAGGGGAAGGTAATCTCACTTGATGGTTGAGGTTAGGATTTAGGGAAAGGTAATCTCACTTGATGGTTGAGGTTAGGATTTAGGGGAAAGGTAATCTCACTTGATGGTTGAAGTTAGGATTTAGGGTAAGGTAATCTCACCTGATGTTTGAGGTTAGGATTTAGGGAAAGGTCATCTCACCTGATGTTTGAGGTTAGGATTAAGGGGAAGGTAATCTCACTTGATGTTTGAGGTTAGGATTTAGGGGAAGGTCATCTCACCTGATTTTTGAGGTTAGGATTAAGGGAAAGGTAATCTCACTTGATGGTTGAAGTTAGGATTTAGGGGAAGGTCATCTCACCTGATGTTTGAGGTTAGGATTTAGGGAAAGGTCATCTCACTTGATGGTTGAAGTTAGGATTTAGGGGAAGGTAATCTCACTTGATGGTTGAAGTTAGGATTTAGGGGAAGGTAATCTCACTTGATGGTTGAAGTTAGGATTTAGGGGAAGGTAATCTCACTTGATGGTTGAAGTTAGGATTTAGGGGAAGGTCATCTCACCTGATGTTTGAGGTTAGGATTTAGGGGAAGGTAATCTCACTTGATGGTTGAGGTTAGGATTTAGGGGAAGGTAATCTCACTTGATGGTGGTGGTTAGGATTTAGGGGAAGGTCATCTCGCTTGATGGTTGAAGTTAGGATTTAGGGAAAGGTAATCTCACTTGATGTTTGAGGTTAGGATTTAGGGGAAGGTAATCTCACTTGATGGTTGAGGTTAGGATTTAGGGGAAGGTAATCTCACTTGATGGTGGTGGTTAGGATTTAGGGGAAGGTCATCTCGCTTGATGGTTGAAGTTAGGATTTAGGAAAGGTAATCTCACTTGATGGTTGAGGTTAGGATTTAGGGGAAGGTAATCTCACTTGATGGTTGAGGTTAGGATTTAGGAAAGGTAATCTCACCTGATGTTTGAGGTTAGGATTTAGGGAAAGGTCATCTCACCTGATGTTTGAGGTTAGGATTTAGGGAAAGGTAATCTCACCTGATGTTTGAGGTTAGGATTTAGGGGAAGGTAATCTCACTTGATGGTTGAAGTTAGGATTTAGGGAAGGTAATCTCACTTGATGGTTGAGGTTAGGATTTAGGGAAGGTAATCTCACTTGATGTTTGAGGTTAGGATTTAGGGGAAGGTCATCTCACCTGATGTTTGAGGTTAGGATTTAGGGAAGGTAATCTCACTTGATGGTTGAGGTTAGGATTTAGGGAAGGTAATCTCACTTGATGGTTGAAGTTAGGATTTAGGGAAGGTAATCTCACTTGATGGTGGTGGTTAGGATTTAGGGAAGGTAATCTCGCTTGATGGTTGAAGTTAGGATTTAGGAAAGGTAATCTCACTTGATGGTTGAGGTTAGGATTTAGGGAAGGTAATCTCACTTGATGGTTGAGGTTAGGATTTAGGGAAAGGTAATCTCACTTGATGGTTGAGGTTAGGATTTAGGGAAGGTAATCTCACTTGATGTTTGAGGTTAGGATTTAGGGAAGGTAATCTCACTTGATGGTTGAGGTTAGGATTTAGGGAAGGTAATCTCACTTGATGGTTGAGGTTAGGATTTAGGGAAAGGTAATCTCACTTGATGGTTGAGGTTAGGATTTAGGGGAAAGGTAATCTCACTTGATGGTTGAAGTTAGGATTTAGGGTAAGGTAATCTCACCTGATGTTTGAGGTTAGGATTTAGGGAAAGGTCATCTCACCTGATGTTTGAGGTTAGGATTAAGGGGAAGGTAATCTCACTTGATGGTTGAGGTTAGGATTTAGGGGAAGGTAATCTCACTTGATGTTTGAGGTTAGGATTTAGGGGAAGGTAATCTCACTTGATGGTTGAGGTTAGGATTTAGGGGAAGGTAATCTCACTTGATGGTTGAGGTTAGGATTTAGGGAAAGGTAATCTCACTTGATGGTTGAGGTTAGGATTTAGGGGAAGGTAATCTCACTTGATGGTGGTGGTTAGGATTTAGGGGAAGGTCATCTCGCTTGATGGTTGAAGTTAGGATTTAGGGAAAGGTAATCTCACTTGATGGTTGAGGTTAGGATTTAGGGGAAGGTAATCTCACTTGATGGTTGAGGTTAGGATTTAGGGAAAGGTAATCTCACCTGATGTTTGAGGTTAGGATTTAGGGAAAGGTCATCTCACCTGATGTTTGAGGTTAGGATTTAGGGAAAGGTAATCTCACCTGATGTTTGAGGTTAGGATTTAGGGGAAGGTAATCTCACTTGATGGTTGAAGTTAGGATTTAGGGGAAGGTAATCTCACTTGATGGTTGAGGTTAGGATTTAGGGGAAGGTAATCTCACTTGATGTTTGAGGTTAGGATTTAGGGGAAGGTCATCTCACCTGATGTTTGAGGTTAGGATTTAGGGGAAGGTAATCTCACTTGATGGTTGAGGTTAGGATTTAGGGGAAGGTAATCTCACTTGATGGTTGAAGTTAGGATTTAGGGGAAGGTAATCTCACTTGATGGTGGTGGTTAGGATTTAGGGGAAGGTAATCTCGCTTGATGGTTGAAGTTAGGATTTAGGGAAAGGTAATCTCACTTGATGGTTGAGGTTAGGATTTAGGGGAAGGTAATCTCACTTGATGGTTGAGGTTAGGATTTAGGGGAAGGTAATCTCACTTGATGGTTGAGGTTAGGATTTAGGGGAAGGTAATCTCACTTGATGTTTGAGGTTAGGATTTAGGGGAAGGTAATCTCACTTGATGGTTGAGGTTAGGATTTAGGGGAAGGTAATCTCACTTGATGGTTGAGGTTAGGATTTAGGGAAAGGTAATCTCACTTGATGGTTGAGGTTAGGATTTAGGGGAAAGGTAATCTCACTTGATGGTTGAAGTTAGGATTTAGGGTAAGGTAATCTCACCTGATGTTTGAGGTTAGGATTTAGGGAAAGGTCATCTCACCTGATGTTTGAGGTTAGGATTAAGGGGAAGGTAATCTCACTTGATGGTTGAGGTTAGGATTTAGGGGAAGGTAATCTCACTTGATGTTTGAGGTTAGGATTTAGGGGAAGGTAATCTCACTTGATGGTTGAGGTTAGGATTTAGGGGAAGGTAATCTCACTTGATGGTTGAGGTTAGGATTTAGGGAAAGGTAATCTCACTTGATGGTTGAGGTTAGGATTTAGGGGAAAGGTAATCTCACTTGATGGTTGAAGTTAGGATTTAGGGTAAGGTAATCTCACCTGATGTTTGAGGTTAGGATTTAGGGAAAGGTCATCTCACCTGATGTTTGAGGTTAGGATTAAGGGGAAGGTAATCTCACTTGATGTTTGAGGTTAGGATTTAGGGGAAGGTCATCTCACCTGATTTTTGAGGTTAGGATTAAGGGAAAGGTAATCTCACTTGATGGTTGAAGTTAGGATTTAGGGGAAGGTCATCTCACCTGATGTTTGAGGTTAGGATTTAGGGAAAGGTCATCTCACTTGATGGTTGAAGTTAGGATTTAGGGGAAGGTAATCTCACTTGATGGTTGAAGTTAGGATTTAGGGGAAGGTAATCTCACTTGATGGTTGAAGTTAGGATTTAGGGGAAGGTAATCTCACTTGATGTTTGAGGTTAGGATTTAGGGGAAGGTCATCTCACCTGATTTTTGAGGTTAGGATTTAGGGGAAGGTAATCTCACTTGATGGTTGAAGTTAGGATTTAGGGGAAGGTAATCTCACTTGATGGTTGAAGTTAGGATTTAGGGGAAGGTCATCTCACCTGATGTTTGAGGTTAGGATTTAGGGAAAGGTCATCTCACCTGATGTTTGAGGTTAGGATTTAGGGGAAGGTAATCTCACTTGATGTTTGAGGTTAGGATTTAGGGGAAGGTCATCTCACCTGATATTTGAGGTTAGGATTTAGGGGAAGGTAATCTCACTTGATGGTTGAAGTTAGGATTTAGGGGAAGGTAATCTCACTTGATGTTTGAGGTTAGGATTTAGGGGAAGGTAATCTCACTTGATGGTTGAGGTTAGGATTTAGGGAGAGGTAATCTCACTTGATGGTTGAGGTTAGGATTTAGGGGAAAGGTAATCTCACTTGATGGTTGAAGTTAGGATTTAGGGAAAGGTAATCTCACTTGATGGTTAAAATTAGGATTTAGGGGAAGGTAATCTCACTTGATGGTTGAAATTAGGATTTAGGGGAAGGTAATCTCACTTGATGTTTGAGGTTAGGATTTAGGGGAAGGTAATCTCACCTGATATTTAAGGTTAGGCTTTAGGGGAAGGTAATCTCACCTGATATTTAAGGTTAGGCTTTAGGGAAAGGTAATCTCACCTGATGTTTGAGGTTAGGATTTAGGGAAAGGTCATCTCACCTGATGTTTGAGGTTAGGATTTAGGGGAAGGTCATCTCACCTGATGTTTGAGGTTAGGATTTAGGGGAAGGTAATCTCACTTGATGTTTGAGGTTAGGATTTAGGGGAAGGTAATCTCACTTGATGGTTGAGGTTAGGATTTAGGGAAAGGTAATCTCACCTGATGTTTGAGGTTAGGATTTAGGGAAAGGTCATCTCACCTGATGTTTGAGGTTAGGATTTAGGGAAAGGTAATCTCACCTGATGTTTGAGGTTAGGATTTAGGGGAAGGTAATCTCACTTGATGGTTGAAGTTAGGATTTAGGGGAAGGTAATCTCACTTGATGGTTGAGGTTAGGATTTAGGGGAAGGTAATCTCACTTGATGGTGGTGGTTAGGATTTAGGGGAAGGTAATCTCACTTGATGGTTGAAGTTAGGATTTAGGGGAAGGTAATCTCACCTGATGGTTTAGGTTAGGATTTAGGGGAAGGTAATTTCACCTGAACATGGGCGGGACTGTGGGTAAGGGGTAAGACCCCAGGCGATAGGTCACTCAGTGATTGGTCGTCTGAGAACCATGGCGACGAGGAGAAGGCTGGTGATTGGAGGACCCCGGGTTGGTCGGGAGACAAGGAGGAAGAGCAGGAAGAGATGTCATCTTGGAAGACATCTGAGGAGAGAGGGAAGGAGACGGGGCCTAAGGGAAGAGGGGGAGGAGGAAGGCAGGGGGAGGAGGAATAGGTTAATTAGTAATGACATCTGAACTGTTTGAAAACATCTATAGTTCTTTTGTGCGTGTGCGTTAACTCACGGTTCTCCGGAGGCAGTATGTGTTTGTGCAGTAGGTCCAGAGGTTTGGGACGATGCTGGACCTTCTCTCTAAGGTTGTTAGCCAGCCGAGCCTTCTTCTGCCTTCCAGCCCCACATTCACTCCTGTCTATTAGAGAGAGAAGCAACACAATCCTATCTGTCAGAGAGAGAAGTAACAGGAGTTGAGAGCAGATTTGTGTTTGCGTATGCATAACTGTGTTGCTGTGGGCACTCAATCACAGTTCAACCCAGCAGGGGTACCCCAAGAGTCTGCCTTAAAGGAACCACATACAATAATAGTGGTATTTTAATCACAATGGACAATGAGATAAATACAAGAGGAAAGGTTACAGAGAAGAAGAGAGAGGAGGAGAGGATAGAGAGAAGAACAGAGAGGAGGAGAGGATAGAGAGTAGAAGAGAGAGGAGAGGATAGAGAGTAGAAGAGAGAGGAGGAGAGGATAGAGAGGAGAGGAGAGACGAGGAGAGGATAGAGAGTAGAAGAGAGAGGAGGAGAGGATAGAGAGAAGAAGAGAGGAGGAGAGGATAGAGAGCAGACGAGAGGAGGAGAGGATAGAGAGAAGAAGAGCGAGGAGGAAAGGATGGAGAGAAGAAGAGAGAGGAGGAGAGGATAGAGAGAAGAAGAGAGAGGAGGAGAGGATAGAGAGTAGAAGAGAGAGGGGGAGAAGATAGAGAGGAGAGGAGAGAGGAGGAGAGGATAGAGTAGAAGAGAGAGGAGGAAAGGATAGAGAGAAGAAGAGAGAGGAGGACAGGATAGAGAGTAGAAGAGAGAGGAGGACAGGATAGAGAGTAGAGGAGAGAGAGGAGGACAGGATAGAGAGGAGAAGAGAGAGGAGGAGAGGATAGAGAGTAGACGAGAGAGGGGGAGAGGATAGAGAGGAGAGGAGAGAGGAGGAGAGGATAGAGTAGAAGAGAGAGGAGGAAATGATAGAGAGTAGAAGAGAGAGGAGGAGAGGATAGAGAGGAGAGGAGAGAGGAGGACAGGATAGAGAGTAGAGGATAGAGAGGAGGAGAGGATAGAGAGTAGAAGAGAGAGGAGGAGAGGATAGAGAGTAGAAGAGAGAGGAGGAGAGGATAGAGAGAAGAACAGAGAGGAGGAGAGGATAGAGAGTAGAAGAGAGAGGAGAGGATAGAGAGTAGAAGAGAGAGGAGGAGAGGATAGAGAGGAGAGGAGAGACGAGGAGAGGATAGAGAGTAGAAGAGAGAGGAGGAGAGGATAGAGAGAAGAAGAGAGGAGGAGAGGATAGAGAGCAGACGAGAGGAGGAGAGGATAGAGAGAAGAAGAGCGAGGAGGAAAGGATGGAGAGAAGAAGAGAGAGGAGGAGAGGATAGAGAGCAGACGAGAGGAGGAGAGGATATAGAGTAGAAGAGAGAAAGGGAGGGGATAGAGAGAAGAAGAGAGAGGAGGAGAGGATAGAGAGAAGAAGAGAGAGGAGGAGAGGATAGAGAGTAGAAGTGAGAGAAGAAGAGGATAGAGAGAAGAAGAGAGAGGTGGAGAGGATAGAGAGTAGAAGAGAGAGGAGGACAGGATAGAGAGGAGAAGAGAGAGGGGGAGAGGATAGAAAGTAGAACAGGGAGTAGGAGAGGATAGAGAGCAGAAGAGAGAAGGAGAGGATAGAGAGAAGACGAGAGAGGAGGAGAGGATAGAGAGTAGAAGAGAGAGGAGGAGAGGATAGAGAGAAGAAGAGAGGAGGAGAGGAGAGAGAGCAGACGAGAGGAGGAGAGGATAGAGAGAAGAAGAGCGAGGAGGAAAGGATGGAGAGAAGAAGAGAGAGGAGGAGAGGGTAGAGAGTAGATGAGAGAGGAGGAGAGGATAGAGAGTAGAAGAGAGAGGAGGAGAGGATAGAGAGCAGAAGAGAGAGCAGAAGAGAGAGGAGGAGAGGATAGAGAGAAGAAGAGAGAAAAGGAGAGGATAGAGAGAAGAAGAGAGAGGAGGAGAGGATAGAGAGAAGGAGAGAGGAGGAGAGGATAGAGAGTAGAAGTGAGAGAAGAAGAGGATAGAGAGAAGAAGAGAGAGGAGGATAGGATAGAGAGTAGAAGAGAGAGGAGGAGAGGATAGAGAGAAGAAGAGCGAGGAGGAAATGATGGAGAGAAGAAGAGAGAGGAGGAGAGGGTAGAGAGTAGATGAGAGAGGAGGAGAGGATAGAGAGTAGAAGAGAGAGGAGGCGAGGATAGAGAGTAGAAGAGAGAGGAGGAGAGGATGGAGAGGAGAGGGGAGAGGAGGAGAGGATAGAGAGTGAGGAGAGAGAGGAGGACTGGATAGAGAGGAGAAGAGAGAGGGGGAGAGTATAGAAAGTAGAACAGGGAGGAGGACAGGATAGAATAAGAGAGCGGAGATGATAGAGAGGAGAAGAGAGAAGCTGACAGGAGAAGAGACTGGAGGAAAGGATAGAGAGTAGAAGAGAGAAGAGGAGAGGATAGAGAGCACAAGAGAGAAGGAGAGGATAGAGAGAAGACGAGAGAGGAGGAGAGGATAGAGAGCAGAAGAGAGAGCAGAAGAGAGAGGAGGAGAGGATAGAGAGAAGACGAGAGAGGAGGAGAGGATAGAGAGCAGAAGAGAGAGCAGAAGAGAGAGGAGGAGAGGATAGAGAGAAGAAGAGCGAGGAGCAGAGGATAGAGAGTAGAAGAGAGAAAAGGAGGGGATAGAGAGAAGAAGAGAGAGGAGGAGAGGATAGAGAGTAGAAGAGAGGAGGAGGAGAGGATAGAGAGTAAGAGAGAGGAGGAGAGGGATAGAGTAGAAGAGAAGAAGAAGAGGATAGAGAGAAAGAGAGAGTAGGAGAGAATAGAGAGTAGAAAGAGAGAGGAGGAGAGGATAGAGAGAAGAAGAGAGAGGAGGAGAGGAGAGGAAAGGGGGAGAGGATAGACAGAAGAAGAGAGAGGAGGAGAGGATATAAAATAGAAGAGAGAGAGAGGATAGAGAGTAGGAGAGAGAGGAGGAGAGGATAGAGAAGAAGAGCGAGGAGGAAAGGATGGAGAGAAGAATAGAGAGGAGGAGAGGATAGAGGAGAAAGGAAAGAGGAGGAGAGGATAGAGAGAAGAAGAGAGAGGAGGAGAGGGAGAAGAAGAGGGGGAGAGGATAGAGAGAAGAAGAGAGAGAGGAGGATATATAGAGGAGAAGAGAGAGAGGAGGGATATAGAGTAGAAGAGAGAGGAGGAGAGGGATAGAGAGTAGAAGAGAGAGGAGGAGAGGATAGAGAGAAGAAGAGCGAGGAGGAAAGGATGGAGAGAAGAATAGAGAGGAGGAGAGGGATAGAGAGAAAGAGCGGGAGAGGATACAGTAGAGAGAAGAGGAGAGGTTAGAGAGGAGAGGAGAGGGAGGATAGGATAGAGAGGAGAGCAGAGAGGAGGAGAGGATAGATAGGAGAGGAGAGAGAGGAGGAGAGGATAGAGTAGAAAGAGAGAGGAGGAGAGGATAGAGAGAAGAAGAGCGAAGAGGAGAGGATAGAGAGTAGAAGAGAGAAAAGGGGATAGAGAGAAGCAGAGAGAGGAGGAGAGGATAGAGAGTAGAAGAGTGAGGAGGAGAGGATAGAGTAGAAGAGAGAGGAGGAAAGGATAGAGAGTAGAAGAGAGAGGAGGAGAGGATAGAGAGTAGAGGAGAGAGGAGGACAGGATAGAGAGTAGAGGAGAGAGAGGAGGAGAGGATAGAGAGTAGAAGAGAGAGGAGGAGAGGATAGGGAGTAGAGGAGAGAGGAGGACAGGATAGAATAAGAGAGCGGAGATGATAGAGGAGAAGAGAGAGCTGACAGGAGAAGAGACTGGAGGAGAGGGATAGAGAGTAGAAGAGAGAGGAGGAGAGGATAGAGAGCAGAAGAGAGAAGGAGAGGATAGAGAGAAGACGAGAGAGGAGGAGAGGATAGAGAGCAGAAGAGAGAGGAGGAGAGGATAGAGAGAAGAAGAGCGAGGAGGAGAGGATAGAGAGTAGAAGAGAGAAAGGAGGGGATAGAGAGAAGAAGAGAGAGAGGAGAGGATAGAGAATAGAAGAGAGAGGAGGAGAGGATAGAGAGTAACAGAGAGGAGGAGAGGATAGAGAGTAGAGGAGAGAGGAGGACAGGATAGAGAGTAGAGGAGAGAGAGAGAGGAGGAGGGGGATAGAGAGTAGAAGAGAGAGGAGGAGATAGGATAGAGAGTAGAAGAGAGAGGAGGGAGAGGATAGAGAGTAGAGAGTAGAGAGAGGAGGACAGGATAGAGAGGAGAAGAGAGAGGGGGAGAGTATACAGTAGAGAGAAGAGGAGAGGTTAGAGAGGAGAGAGGATGATAGGATAGAGAGGAGAGGAGAGAGGAGGAGAGGATAGAGAGGAAAGGAGAGAGGAGGAGAGGATAGAGAGTAGAAGAGAGAGGAGGAAAGGATAGAGAGTAGAAGAGAGAGGAGGAGAGATAGAGAGTAGAGGAGAGAGGAGGACAGGATAGAGAGTAGAGGAGAGAGAGAGGAGGAGAGGATAGAGAGTAGAAGAGAGAGAGAAGAGAGAGGAGGAGAGGATAGAGAGAAGAAGAGCGAGGGAGGAGAGGATAGAGAGTAGAAGAGAGAAAAGGAGGGGATAGAGAGAAGAAGAGAGAGGAGGAGAGGATAGAGAGTAGAAGAGAGAGGAGGAGAGGATAGAGAGTAAGAGAGAGGAGGAGAGGATAGAGAGTAGAAGAGAGAGAAGAAGAGGATAGAGAGAAGAAGAGAGAGGAGGAGAGGATATAAAATAGAAGATAGAGGAGATGATAGAGAGTAGGAGAGAGAGGAGGAGAGGAGAGAGAGTAGAAGAGAGAGGAGGAGAGGATAGAGAGAAGAAGAGCGAGGAGGAAAGGATGGAGAGAAGAATAGAGAGGAGGAGAGGATAGAGGAGAAAGGAAAGAGGAGGAGAGGATAGAGAGAAGAAGAGAGAGGAGGAGAGGAGAAGAGAGGGGGGAGAGGATAGAGAGAAGAAGAGAGAGGAGGAGAGGATATAGAGGAGAAGAGAGAGGAGGAGAGGATAGAGACAAGAGCGAGGAGAGGATACAGTAGAGAGAAGAGGAGAGGTTAGAGAGGAGAGGAGAGAGGAGGATAGGATAGAGAGTAGAGGAGAGTGAGGAGGAGGGGATAGAGAGTAGAAGAGAGAGGAGGAGAGGATAGAGAGTAGAAGAGAGAGGAGGACAGGATAGAGAGTAGAGTAGAGAGAGGAGGACAGGATAGAGAGAGGAGAAGAGAGAGGGAGAGTATACAGTAGAGAGAAGAGGAGAGGTTAGAGAGGAGAGAGGATGATAGGATAGTGAGGAGAGGAGAGAGGAGGAGAGGATAGAGAGGAAAGGAGAGAGGAGGAGAGGATAGAGTAGAAGAGAGAGGAGGAAAGGATAGAGAGTAGAAGAGAGAGGAGGAGAGGATAGAGAGTAGAGGAGAGAGGAGGACAGGATAGAGAGTAGAGGAGAGAGAGGAGGAGAGGATAGAGAGTAGAAGAGAGAGGAGGAGAGGATAGAGAGAAGAAGAGAGGGGAGAGGATAGAGAGAAGAAGAGAGAGGAGGAGAGGATATAGAGGAGGAGAAGAGAGAGGAGGAGAGGATAGAGACAAGAGCGAGGAGAGGATACAGTAGAGAGAAGAGGAGAGGTTAGAGAGGAGAGGAGAGAGGAGGATAGGATAGAGAGTAGAGGAGAGAGAGGAGGAGGGGATAGAGAGTAGAAGAGAGAGGAGGAGAGGATAGAGAGTAGAGAGAGGAGGACAGGATAGAGAGTAGAGTAGAGAGAGGAGGACAGGATAGAGAGAGGAGAAGAGAGAGGGGAGAGTATACAGTAGAGAGAAGAGGAGAGGTTAGAGAGGAGAGAGGATGATAGGATAGAGAGGAGAGGAGGAGGGAGGAGAGGATAGAGAGGAAAGGAGAGAGAGGAGGAGAGGATAGAGTAGAAGAGAGAGGAGGAAAGGATAGAGAGTAGAAGAGAGAGGGAGGAGAGGATAGAGAGTAGAGGAGAGAGGAGGACAGGATAGAGAGTAGAGGAGAGAGAGGAGGAGAAGATAGAGAGTAGAAGAGAGAGGAGGAGAGGATAGAGAGAAGAAGAGCGAGGAGGAGAGGATAGAGAGTAGAAGAGAGAAAAGGAGGGGATAGAGAGAAGAAGAGAGAGGAGGAGGAGGATAGAGAGTAGAAGAGAGAGGAGGAGAGGATAGAGAGTAAGAGAGAGGAGGAGAGGATAGAGAGTAGAAGAGAGAAAGAAGAGGATAGAGAGAAGAAGAGAGAGGAGAGAGATAGAGAGTAGAAGAGAGAGGGAGGAGAGGATAGAGAGAAGAAGAGAGAGGAGGAGAGAGAGGAAAGGGGGGGAGAGGATAGAGAGAAGAAGAGAGAGGAGGAGAGGATATAAAATAGAAGATAGAGGAGAGGATAGAGAGTAGGAGAGAGAGGAGGAGAGGATAGAGAGTAGAAGAGAGAGGAGGAGAGGATAGAGAGAAGAAGATGAGGAGGAAAGGATGGAGAGAAGAATAGAGAGGAGGAGAGGATAGAGGAGAAAGGAAAGAGGAGGAGAGGATAGAGAGAAGAAGAGAGAGGAGGAGAGGAGAAGAGAGGGGGAGAGGATAGAGAGAAGAAGAGAGAGGAGGAGAGGATATAGAGGAGAAGAGAGAGGAGGAGAGGATATAGAGTAGAAGAGAGAGGAGGAGAGGATAGAGAGTAGAAGAGAGAGGAGGGAGAGGATAGAGAGAAGAAGAGCGAGGAGGAAAGGATGGAGAGAAGAATAGAGAGGGAGGAGAGGGATAGAGACAAGAGCGAGGAGAGGATACAGTAGAGAGAAGAGGAGAGGTTAGAGAGGGAGAGGAGAGGAGGAGGATAGGATAGAGAGGAGAGGAGAGAGGAGGAGAGGATAGATAGGAGAGGAGAGAGGAGGAGAGGATAGAGTAGAAGAGAGAGGAGGAGAGGATAGAGAGAAGAAGAGCGAAGAGGAGAGGATAGAGAGTAGAAGAGAGAAAAGGAGGGATAGAGAGAAGCAGAGAGAGGAGGAGAGGATAGAGAGTAGAAGAGTGAGGAGGAGAGGATAGAGTAGAAGAGAGAGGAGAAAGGATAGAGAGTAGAAGAGAGAGGAGGAGAGGATAGAGAGTAGAGGAGAGAGAGGAGGAGGGGACAGGATAGAGAGTAGAGTAGAGAGAGGAGGACAGGATAGAGAGAGAAGAGAGAGGGAGAGAGTATACAGTAGAGAGAAGAGGAGAGGTTAGAGAGGAGAGAGGATGATAGGATAGAGAGGAGAGGAGAGAGGGAGGAGAGGATAGAGAGGAAAGGAGAGAGGAGGAGAGGATAGAGTAGAAGAGAGAGGGAGGAAAGGATAGAGAGTAGAAGAGAGAGGAGGAGAGGATAGAGAGTAGAGGAGAGAGGAGGACAGGATAGAGAGTAGAGGAGAGAGAGGAGGAGAGGATAGAGAGTAGAAGAGAGAGAGGAGAGGATAGAGAGAAGAAGAGCGAGGAGGAGAGGATAGAGAGTAGAAGAGAGAAAAGGAGGGGATAGAGAGAAGAAGAGAGGAGGAGGATAGAGAGTAGAAGAGAGAGGAGGAGAGGATAGAGAGTAAGAGAGAGGAGGAGAGGATAGAGAGTAGAAGAGAGAGAAGAAGAGGATAGAGAGAAGAAGAGAGAGGAGGAGAGAATAGAGAGTAGAAGAGAGAGGAGGAGAGGATAGAGAGAAGAAGAGAGAGGAGGAGAGGGAGAGGAGAGGAAAGGGGGGAGAGGATAGAGAGAAGAAGAGAGAGGAGGAGAGGATATAAAATAGAAGATAGAGGAGAGGATAGAGAGTAGGAGAGAGAGGAGGAGGATAGAGAGTAGAAGAGAGAGGAGGAGAGGATAGAGAGAAGAAGAGAGAGGAGGAGAGGAGAGGAAAGGGGGGAGAGGATAGAGAGAAGAAGAGAGAGGAGGAGAGGATATAAAATAGAAGAGAGAGGAGAGGATAGAGAGTAGGAGAGAGAGGAGGAGAGGATAGAGAGAAGAAGAGCGAGGAGGAAAGGATGGAGAGAAGAATAGAGAGGAGGAGAGGATAGAGGAGAAAGGAAAGAGGAGGAGAGGATAGAGAGAAGAAGAGAGAGGAGGAGAGGAGAAGAGAGGGGGGAGAGGATAGAGAGAAGAAGAGAGAGGAGGAGAGGATATAGAGGAGAAGAGAGAGGAGGAGAGGATATAGAGTAGAAGAGAGAGGAGGAGAGGATAGAGAGTAGAAGAGAGAGGAGGAGAGGATAGAGAGAAGAAGAGCGAGGAGGAAAGGATGGAGAGAAGAATAGAGAGGAGGAGAGGATAGAGAGAAGAGCGAGGAGGAAAGGATAGAGAGTAGAAGAGAGAGGAGGAGAGGATAGAGAGTAGAGGAGAGAGGAGGACAGGATAGAGAGTAGAGGAGAGAGAGGAGGAGAGGATAGAGAGTAGAAGAGAGAGGAGGAGAGGATAGGGAGTAGAGGAGAGAGGAGGACAGGATAGAATAAGAGAGCGGAGATGATAGAGAGGAGAAGAGAGAAGCTGACAGGAGAAGAGACTGGAGGAGAGGATAGAGAGTAGAAGAGAGAGGAGGAGAGGATAGAGAGCAGAAGAGAGAAGGAGAGGATAGAGAGAAGACGAGAGAGGAGGAGAGGATAGAGAGCAGAAGAGAGAGGAGGAGAGGATAGAGAGAAGAAGAGCGAGGAGGAGAGGATAGAGAGTAGAAGAGAGAAAAGGAGGGGATAGAGAGAAGAAGAGAGAGGAGGAGAGGATAGAGAATAGAAGAGAGAGGAGGAGAGGATAGAGAGTAACAGAGAGGAGGAGAGGATAGAGAGTAGAGGAGAGAGGAGGACAGGATAGAGAGTAGAGGAGAGAGAGGAGGAGGGGATAGAGAGTAGAAGAGAGAGGAGGAGAGGATAGAGAGTAGAAGAGAGAGGAGGACAGGATAGAGAGTAGAGTAGAGAGAGGAGGACAGGATAGAGAGGAGAAGAGAGAGGGGGAGAGTATACAGTAGAGAGAAGAGGAGAGGTTAGAGAGGAGAGAGGATGATAGGATAGAGAGGAGAGGAGAGAGGAGGAGAGGATAGAGAGGAAAGGAGAGAGGAGGAGAGGATAGAGTAGAAGAGAGAGGAGGAAAGGATAGAGAGTAGAAGAGAGAGGAGGAGAGGATAGAGAGTAGAGGAGAGAGGAGGACAGGATAGAGAGTAGAGGAGAGAGAGGAGGAGAGGATAGAGAGTAGAAGAGAGAGGAGGAGAGGATAGAGAAGAAGAAGAGCGAGGAGGAGAGGATAGAGAGTAGAAGAGAGAAAAGGAGGGGATAGAGAGAAGAAGAGAGAGGAGGAGAGGATAGAGAGTAGAAGAGAGAGGAGGAGAGGATAGAGAGAAGAGAGAGGAGGAGAGGATAGAGAGTAGAAGAGAGAGAAGAAGAGGATAGAGAGAAGAAGAGAGAGGAGGAGAGGATATAAAATAGAAGATAGAGGAGATGATAGAGAGTAGGAGAGAGAGGAGGAGAGGAGAGAGAGTAGAAGAGAGAGGAGGAGAGGATAGAGAGAAGAAGAGCGAGGAGGAAAGGATGGAGAGAAGAATAGAGAGGAGGAGAGGATAGAGGAGAAAGGAAAGAGGAGGAGAGGATAGAGAGAAGAAGAGAGAGGAGGAGAGGAGAAGAGAGGGGGGAGAGGATAGAGAGAAGAAGAGAGAGGAGGAGAGGATAGAGAGTAGAAGAGTGAGGAGGAGAGGATAGAGTAGAAGAGAGAGGAGGAAAGGATAGAGAGTAGAAGAGAGAGGAGGAGAGGATAGAGAGTAGAGGAGAGAGGAGGACAGGATAGAGAGTAGAGGAGAGAGAGGAGGAGAGGATAGAGATTAGAAGAGAGAGGAGGAGAGGATAGGGAGTAGAGGAGAGAGGAGGACAGGATAGAATAAGAGAGCGGAGATGATAGAGAGGAGAAGAGAGAAGCTGACAGGAGAAGAGACTGGAGGAGAGGATAGAGAGTAGAAGAGAGAGGAGGGAGAGGATAGAGAGCAGAAGAGAGAAGGAGAGGATAGAGAGAAGACGAGAGAGGAGGAGAGGATAGAGAGCAGAAGAGAGAGGAGGAGAGGATAGAGAGAAGAAGAGCGAGGAGGAGAGGATAGAGAGTAGAAGAGAGAAAAGGAGGGGATAGAGAGAAGAAGAGAGAGGAGGAGAGGATAGAGAATAGAAGAGAGAGGAGGAGAGGATAGAGAGTAACAGAGAGGAGGAGAGGGATAGAGAGTAGAGGGAGAGAGGAGGACAGGATAGAGAGTAGAGGAGAGAGAGGAGGAGGGGATAGAGAGTAGAAGAGAGAGGAGGAGAGGATAGAGAGTAGAAGAGAGGGAGGACAGGATAGAGAGTAGAGTAGAGAGAGGAGGACAGGATAGAGAGGAGAAGAGAGAGGGGAGAGTATACAGTAGAGAGAAGAGGGAGAGGTTAGAGAGGAGAGAGGATGATAGGATAGAGAGGGAGAGGAGAGAGGAGGAGAGGATAGAGAGGAAAGGAGAGAGGAGGAGAGATAGAGTAGAAGAGAGAGGGAGGAAAGGATAGAGAGTAGAAGAGAGAGGAGGAGAGGATAGAGAGAGAGGAGAGAGAGGAGGACAGGATAGAGAGTAGAGGAGAGAGAGGAGGAGAGGATAGAGAGTAGAAGAGAGAGGAGGAGAGGATAGAGAGAAGAAGAGCGAGGAGGAGAGGATAGAGAGTAGAAGAGAGAAAAGGAGGGGATAGAGAGAAGAAGAGAGAGGAGGAGAGGATAGAGAGTAGAAGAGAGAGGAGGAGAGGATAGAGAGTAAGAGAGAGGAGGAGAGGATAGAGAGTAGAAGAGAGAGAAGAAGAGGATAGAGAGAAGAAGAGAGAGGAGGAGAGGATATAAAATAGAAGATAGAGGAGATGATAGAGATGAGTAGGAGAGAGAGGAGGAGAGGGAGAGAGTAGAAGAGAGAGGAGGAGAGGATAGAGAGAAGAAGAGCGAGGAGGAAAGGATGGAGAGAAGAATAGAGAGGAGGAGAGGATAGAGGAGAAAGGAAGAGGAGGAGAGGAGGATAGAGAGAAGAAGAGAGAGGAGGAGAGGAGAAGAGAGGGGGAGAGGATAGAGAGAAGAGAGAGGGGGAGAGAGGATATAGAGGAGAAGAGAGAGGAGGAGAGGATAGAGACAAGAGCGAGGAGAGGATACAGTAGAGAGAAGAGGAGAGGTTAGAGAGGAGAGGAGAGAGGAGGATAGGATAGAGAGTAGAGGAGAGTGAGGAGGAGGGGATAGAGAGTAGAAGAGAGAGGAGGAGAGGATAGAGAGTAGAAGAGAGAGGAGGACAGGATAGAGAGTAGAGTAGAGAGAGGAGGACAGGATAGAGAGGAGAAGAGAGAGGGGGAGAGTATACAGTAGAGAGAAGAGGAGAGGTTAGAGAGGAGAGAGGATGATAGGATAGAGAGGAGAGGAGAGAGGAGGAGAGGATAGAGAGGAAAGGAGAGAGGAGGAGAGGATAGAGTAGAAGAGAGAGGAGGAAAGGATAGAGAGTAGAAGAGAGAGGAGGAGAGGATAGAGAGTAGAGGAGAGAGGAGGACAGGATAGAGAGTAGAGGAGAGAGAGGAGGAGAGGATAGAGAGTAGAAGAGAGAGGAGGAGAGGATAGAGAGAAGAAGAGAGGGGGGAGAGGATAGAGAGAAGAAGAGAGAGGAGGAGAGGATATAGAGGAGAAGAGAGAGGAGGAGAGGATAGAGACAAGAGCGAGGAGAGGATACAGTAGAGAGAAGAGGAGAGGTTAGAGAGGAGAGGAGAGAGGAGGATAGGATAGAGAGTAGAGGAGAGAGAGGAGGAGGGGATAGAGAGTAGAAGAGAGAGGAGGAGAGGATAGAGAGTAGAAGAGAGAGGAGGACAGGATAGAGAGTAGAGTAGAGAGAGGAGGACAGGATAGAGAGGAGAAGAGAGAGGGGGAGAGTATACAGTAGAGAGAAGAGGAGAGGTTAGAGAGGAGAGAGGATGATAGGATAGAGAGGAGAGGGAGAGAGGAGGAGAGGATAGAGAGGAAAGGAGAGGGAGGAGAGGATAGAGTAGAAGAGAGAGGAGGAAAGGATAGAGAGTAAAGAGAGAGGAGGAGAGGATAGAGAGTAGAGGAGAGAGGAGGACAGGATAGAGAGTAGAGGAGAGAGAGGAGGAGAAGATAGAGAGTAGAAGAGAGAGGAGGAGAGGATAGAGAGAAGAAGAGCGAGGAGGAGAGGATAGAGAGTAGAAGAGAGAAAAGGAGGGGATAGAGAGAAGAAGAGAGAGGAGGAGAGGATAGAGAGTAGAAGAGAGGGAGGAGGAGGATAGAGAGTAAGAGAGAGGAGGAGAGGATAGAGAGTAGAAGAGAGAGAAGAAGAGGATAGAGAGAAGAAGAGAGAGGAGGAGAGAATAGAGAGTAGAAGAGAGAGGAGGAGAGGATAGAGAAGAAGAAGAGAGAGGAGGAGAGGAGAGGAAAGGGGGAGAGGATAGAGAGAAGAAGAGAGAGGAGGAGAGGATATAAAATAGAAGATAGAGGAGAGGATAGAGAGTAGGAGAGAGAGGAGGAGAGGATAGAGAGTAGAAGAGAGAGGAGGAGAGGATAGAGAGAAGAAGAGCGAGGAGGAAAGGATGGAGAGAAGAATAGAGAGGAGGAGAGGATAGAGGAGAAAGGAAAGAGGAGGAGAGGATAGAGAGAAGAAGAGAGAGGAGGAGAGGAGAAGAGAGGGGGGAGAGGATAGAGAGAAGAAGAGAGAGGAGGAGAGGATATAGAGGAGAAGAGAGAGGAGGAGAGGATATAGAGTAGAAGAGAGAGGAGAGAGGATAGAGAGTAGAAGAGAGAGGAGGAGAGGATAGAGAGAAGAAGAGCGAGGAGGAAAGGATGGAGAGAAGAATAGAGAGGAGGAGAGGATAGAGACAAGAGCGAGGAGAGGATACAGTAGAGAGAAGAGGAGAGGTTAGAGAGGAGAGGAGAGAGGAGGATAGGATAGAGAGGAGAGGAGAGAGGAGGAGAGGATAGATAGGAGAGGAGAGAGGAGGAGAGGATAGAGTAGAAGAGAGAGGAGGAGAGGATAGAGAGAAGAAGAGCGAAGAGGAGAGGATAGAGAGTAGAAGAGAGAAAAGGAGGGGATAGAGAGAAGCAGAGAGAGGAGGAGAGGATAGAGAGTAGAAGAGTGAGGAGGAGAGGATAGAGTAGAAGAGAGAGGAGGAAAGGATAGAGAGTAGAAGAGAGAGGAGGAGAGGATAGAGAGTAGAGGAGAGAGGAGGACAGGATAGAGAGTAGAGTAGAGAGAGGAGGACAGGATAGAGAGGAGAAGAGAGAGGGGGAGAGTATACAGTAGAGAGAAGAGGAGAGGTTAGAGAGGAGAGAGGATGATAGGATAGAGAGGAGAGGAGAGAGGAGGAGAGGATAGAGAGGAAAGGAGAGAGGAGGAGAGGATAGAGTAGAAGAGAGAGGAGGAAAGGATAGAGAGTAGAAGAGAGAGGAGGAGAGGATAGAGAGTAGAGGAGAGAGGAGGACAGGATAGAGAGTAGAGGAGAGAGAGGAGGAGAGGATAGAGAGTAGAAGAGAGAGGAGGAGAGGATAGAGAGAAGAAGAGCGAGGAGGAGAGGATAGAGAGTAGAAGAGAGAAAAGGAGGGGATAGAGAGAAGAAGAGAGAGGAGGAGAGGATAGAGAGTAGAAGAGAGAGGAGGAGAGGATAGAGAGTAAGAGAGAGGAGGAGAGGATAGAGAGTAGAAGAGAGAGAAGAAGAGGATAGAGAGAAGAAGAGAGAGGAGGAGAGAATAGAGAGTAGAAGAGAGAGGAGGAGAGGATAGAGAGAAGAAGAGAGAGGAGGAGAGGAGAGGAAAGGGGGAGAGGATAGAGAGAAGAAGAGAGAGGAGGAGAGGATATAAAATAGAAGATAGAGGAGAGGATAGAGAGTAGGAGAGAGAGGAGGAGAGGATAGAGAGTAGAAGAGAGAGGAGGAGAGGATAGAGAGAAGAAGAGCGAGGAGGAAAGGATGGAGAGAAGAATAGAGAGGAGGAGAGGATAGAGGAGAAAGGAAAGAGGAGGAGAGGATAGAGAGAAGAAGAGAGAGGAGGAGAGGAGAAGAGAGGGGGAGAGGATAGAGAGAAGAAGAGAAGAGGAGGAGAGGATATAGAGGAGAAGAGAGAGGAGGAGAGGATATAGAGTAGAAGAGAGAGGAGAGAGGATAGAGAGTAGAAGAGAGAGGAGGAGAGGATAGAGAGAAGAAGAGCGAGGAGGAAAGGATGGAGAGAAGAATAGAGAGGAGGAGAGAGGATAGAGACAAGAGCGAGGAGAGGATACAGTAGAGAGAAGAGGAGAGGTTAGAGAGGAGAGGAGAGAGGAGGATAGGATAGAGAGAGAGGAGAGAGGAGGAGAGGATAGATAGGAGAGGAGAGAGGAGGAGAGGATAGAGTAGAAGAGAGAGAGGAGGAGAGGATAGAGAGAAGAAGAGCGAAGAGGAGAGGATAGAGAGTAGAAGAGAGAAAAGGAGGGGATAGAGAGAAGCAGAGAGAGGAGGAGAGGATAGAGAGTAGAAGAGTGAGGAGGAGAGGATAGAGTAGAAGAGAGAGGAGGAAAGGATAGAGAGTAGAAGAGAGAGGAGGAGAGGATAGAGAGTAGAGGAGAGAGAGGAGGAGAGGATAGAGAGTAGAAGAGAGAAAAGGAGGGGATAGAGAGAAGCAGAGAGAGGAGGAGAGGATAGAGAGTAGAAGAGTGAGGAGGAGAGGATAGAGTAGAAGAGAGAGGAGGAAAGGATAGAGAGTAGAAGAGAGAGGAGGAGAGGATAGAGAGTAGAGGAGAGAGGAGGACAGGATAGAGAGTAGAGTAGAGAGAGGAGGACAGGATAGAGAGGAGAAGAGAGAGGGGAGAGTATACAGTAGAGAGAAGAGGAGAGGTTAGAGAGGAGAGAGGATGATAGGATAGAGAGGAGAGGAGAGAGGAGGAGAGGGATAGAGAGGAAAGGAGAGAGGAGGAGAGGATAGAGTAGAAGAGAGAGGAGGAAAGGATAGAGAGTAGAAGAGAGAGGAGGAGAGGATAGAGAGTAGAGGAGAGAGGAGGACAGGATAGAGAGTAGAGGAGAGAGAGGAGGAGAGGATAGAGAGTAGAAGAGAGAGGAGGAGAGGATAGAGAGAAGAAGAGCGAGGAGGAGAGGATAGAGAGTAGAAGAGAGAAAAGGAGGGGATAGAGAGAAGAAGAGAGAGGAGGAGAGGATAGAGAGTAGAAGAGAGAGGAGGAGAGGATAGAGAGTAAGAGAGAGGAGGAGAGGATAGAGAGTAGAAGAGAGAGAAGAAGAGGATAGAGAGAAGAAGAGAGAGGAGGAGAGAATAGAGAGTAGAAGAGAGAGGAGGAGAGGATAGAGAGAAGAAGAGAGAGGAGGAGAGGAGAGGAAAGGGGGGAGAGGATAGAGAGAAGAAGAGAGAGGAGGAGAGGATATAAAATAGAAGATAGAGGAGAGGATAGAGAGTAGGAGAGAGAGGAGGAGAGGATAGAGAGTAGAAGAGAGAGGAGGAGAGGATAGAGAGAAGAAGAGCGAGGAGGAAAGGATGGAGAGAAGAATAGAGAGGAGGAGAGGATAGAGGAGAAAGGAAAGAGGAGGAGAGGATAGAGAGAAGAAGAGAGAGGAGGAGAGGAGAAGAGAGGGGGGAGAGGATAGAGAGAAGAAGAGAGAGGAGGAGAGGATATAGAGGAGAAGAGAGAGGAGGAGAGGATATAGAGTAGAAGAGAGAGGAGGAGAGGATAGAGAGTAGAAGAGAGAGGAGGAGAGGATAGAGAGAAGAAGAGCGAGGAGGAAAGGATGGAGAGAAGAATAGAGAGGAGGAGAGGATAGAGACAAGAGCGAGGAGAGGATACAGTAGAGAGAAGAGGAGAGGTTAGAGAGGAGAGGAGAGAGGAGGATAGGATAGAGAGGAGAGGAGAGAGGAGGAGAGGATAGATAGGAGAGGAGAGAGGAGGAGAGGATAGAGTAGAAGAGAGAGGAGGAGAGGATAGAGAGAAGAAGAGCGAAGAGGAGAGGATAGAGAGTAGAAGAGAGAAAAGGAGGGGATAGAGAGAAGCAGAGAGAGGAGGAGAGGATAGAGAGTAGAAGAGTGAGGAGGAGAGGATAGAGTAGAAGAGAGAGGAGGAAATCATAGAGAGTAGAAGAGAGAGGAGGAGAGGATAGAGAGTAGAGGAGAGAGAGGAGGAGAGGATAGAGAGTAGAAGAGAGAGGAGGAGAGGATAGGGAGTAGAGGAGAGAGGAGGACAGGATAGAATAAGAGAGCGGAGATGATAGAGAGGAGAAGAGAGAAGCTGACAGGAGAAGAGACTGGAGGAGAGGATAGAGAGTAGAAGAGAGAGGAGGAGAGGATAGAGAGCAGAAGAGAGAAGGAGAGGATAGAGAGAAGACGAGAGAGGAGGAGAGGATAGAGAGCAGAAGAGAGAGGAGGAGAGGATAGAGAGAAGAAGAGCGAGGAGGAGAGGATAGAGAGTAGAAGAGAGAAAAGGAGGGGATAGAGAGAAGAAGAGAGAGGAGGAGAGGATAGAGAATAGAAGAGAGAGGAGGAGAGGATAGAGAGTAAGAGAGGAGGAGAGGATAGAGAGTAGAGGAGAGAGGGGGACAGGATAGAGAGTAGAGGAGAGAGGAGGAGGAGGGATAGAGAGTAGAAGAGAGAGGAGGAGAGGATAGAGAGTAGAAGAGAGAGGAGGACAGGATAGAGAGTAGAGTAGAGAGGAGGACAGGATAGAGAGGAGAAGAGAGGGGGGAGAGTATACAGTAGAGAGAAGAGGAGAGGTTAGAGAGGAGAGGATGATATGATAGAGAGGAGAGGAGAGAGAGGAGGAGAGGATAGAGAGGAAAAGAGAGAGGAGGAGAGGATAGAGTAGAAGAGAGAGGAGGAAAGGATAGAGAGTAGAAGAGAGAGGAGGAGAGGATAGAGAGTAGAGGAGAGAGGAGGACAGGATAGAGAGTAGAGGAGAGAGAGGAGGAGAGGATAGAGAGTAGAAGAGAGAGGAGGAGAGGATAGAGAGTAGAAGAGAGAGGAGGACAGGATAGAGAGTAGAGGAGAGAGAGGAGGACAGGATAGAGAGGAGAAGAGAGAGGGGGAGAGTTTAGAAAGTAGAACAGGGAGGAGGACAGGATAGAATAAGAGAGCGGAGATGATAGAGAGGAGAAGAGAGAAGCTGACAGGAGAAGAGACTGGAGGAGAGGATAGAGAGTAGAAGAGAGAGGAGGAGAGGATAGAGAGCAGAAGAGAGAAGGAGAGGATAGAGAGAAGACGGGAGAGGAGAGGATAGAGAGTAGAAGAGAGAGCAGAGGAGAGAGGAGGAGAGGATAGAGAGAAGAAGAGCGAGGAGGAGAGGATAGAGAGTAGAAGAGAGAGGAGGAGAGGATAGAGAGAAGAAGAGAGGAGGAGAAAATATAGAGCAGAAGAGAGGAGGAGAGGATAGAGAGAAGAAGAGCGAGGAGGAAAGGATGGAGAGAAGAAGAGAGAGGAGGAAATGATAGCGAGTAGAATAAAGAGGAGGAGAGGATATAGAGTAGAAGAGAGAGGAGGAGAGGATAGGGAGCAGAAGAGAGAGGAGGAGAGGATATAGAGCAGGAGAGATAAGGAGAGGATAGAGAGAAGACGAGGGAGGAGGAGAGGATAGAGAGCAGAAGAGAGCGCAGAAGAGAGAGGAGGAGAGGATAGAGAGAAGAAGAGTGAGGAGGAGAGGACAGAGAGTAGAAGAGAGAAAAGGAGGGGACAGAGAGTAGAAGAGAGAGAAGGAAAGGATAGAGAGCAGAAGAGAGAGGATGAGAGGATAGACAGCAGAAGAGAGAGGATGAGAGGATAGACAGTAGAAGAGAGAGGAGGAGAGGATAGAGAGTAGAAAAGAGAGGAGGAGAGGATTAGGAGAAGAGAGGAGGAGAGGATAGAGAGAAGAAGAGAGAGGAGGACAGGATAGAGAGCAGAAGAGAGAAGAGGAGCGTATAAAGAGAGAAGAGAGAGGAGGACTGGATATACAGGAGAAGAGAGAGGAGGATAGGAGAAGAGAGAAGAGGAGAGGATAGAGAGGAGAAGAGAGAGGAGGAGAGGATAGAGAGCAGAAGAGAGAAGAGGAGCGGATAAAGATGAGAAGTGAGAAGAGGAGAGGATGGAGAGCAGAGGAGAGAGGAGGACAGGATAGAGAGAAGAAGAGCGAGGAGAGGATACAGTAGAGAGAAGAGGAGAGGTTAGAGAGGAGAGGAGATAGGAGGATAGGATAGAGAGGAGAGGAGAGAGGAGGAGAGGATAGAGAGGAGAGGAGAGAGGAGGAGAGGATAGAGTAGAAGAGAGAGGAGGAGAGGATAGAGAGTAGAGAGAGGAGGACAGGTAGAGAGTAGAGGAGAGAGAGGAGGAGAGGATAGAGAGTAGAAGAGAGAGGAGGAGAGGATAGAGAGTAGAAGAGAGAGGAGGACAGGATAGAGAGTAGAGGAGAGAGAGGAGGACAGGATAGAGAGGAGAAGAGAGAGGGGGAGAGGATAGAAAGTAGAACAGGGAGGAGGACAGGATAGAATAAGAGAGCGGAGAATAGAGAAGCTGACAGGAGAAGAGACTGGAGGAGACTGGAGGAGAGAATAGAGAGTAGAAGATAGAGGATGAGAGGATAGAGAGTAGAAGAGAGAGTAGGACAAGAAAAGAGAGAGGAGGTTAATAGAAGAGAGAGGAGAGGGCACAGAGGAGGAGAGGAGAGTGAGAGAGATGTGAATGGTTGAGAAAATGACAGTTCTCTACCCCTGGATGGGTGGGGTTTTGTGTTCTGTCCTTCATTGCTTGGCTGACAGGTTTTATCCAATGAAACCTGCCTGTAATGGAGAGCAACATGGTTCATATCTATGTTTGATTGACAGCTAATGGAATACCAATTCCATCATAGGGCTCTGAACCTTCATTTCCTCATCACTTTACAGGTAAAGAGGAGTGGAGGAATTAGAGTAGATAAGAGAAAATGGATTGAGACAAAGAGAGAGACAGAAACACTGAGAGAGAGAGGTAGTGAGAGAGAGACAGAAACACTGAGAGAGAGAGAGAGAGAGAGAGAAAGAGGAGGAGAGGATATAGAGTAGAAGACATAACATACCAATTAGGATTTGGCTAAAAATACTTGAATCAGTCATAGAGCCCATTGCCCTTTATGGTTGTGAGGTCTGGGGTCCGCTCACCAACCAAGACTTCACAAAATGGGACAAACACCAAATTGAGACTCTGCACGCAGAATTCTGCAAAAATATCCTCCGTGTACAAAGTAAAACACCAAATAATGCATGCAGAGCAGAATTAGGCCGATACCCACTAATTATCAAAATCCAGAAAAGAGCCATTAAATTCTACAACCACCTAAAAGGAAGTGATTCACAAACCTTCCATAACAAAGCCATCACCTACAGAGAGATGAACCTGGAGAAGAGTCCCCTAAGCAAGCTGGTCCTGGGGCTCTGTTCACAAACACAAACACACCCTACAGAGCCCCAGGACAACAGCACAATTAGACCCAACCAAATCATGAGAAAACAAAAAGATAATTACTTAACACATTGGAAAGAATTAACAAAAAAACAGAGCAAACTAGAATGCTATTTGGCCCTAAACAGAGAGTACACAGAGACAGAGAGGTAGAGAGAGAGACAGAGAGAGAGGGGGAGAGAGAGAGTGAGAGAGAGAGAGAGAGAGAGAGAGAGAGAGAGAGAGAGAGAGAGAGAGAGACAGAAACACTGAGAGAGAGAGAGGTAGTGAGAGAGAGAGAGAGAGAGAGAGAGAGAGAGGGAGACATAGAGAGAGACAGAAACACTGAGAGAGAGAGGTAGTGTGAGAGAGAGGGAGAGAGAGAGGGAGACAGAGGGAGAGAAATAAACACAGAGACAGAGAGGTAGAGAGAGAGAGACAGAGAGAGAGAGGGAGAGAGAGAGAGAGAGAGAGAGAGAGAGAGAGAGAGAGAGAGAGAGAGAGAGAGAGAGAGAGAGAGAGAGAAACAGAAACACTGAGAGAGAGAGGTAGTGAGAGAGAGAGAGAGAGAGAGAGAGAGGGAGACAGAGAGAGAGAAATAAACACAGAGACAGAGAGGTAGAGAGAGAGAGAGAGAGAGAGAGAGAGAGAGAGAGACAGAAACACTGAGAGAGAGAGAGAGAGAGAGAGAGAGAGAGAGAGAGAGAGAGAGAGAGAGACAGAAACACTGAGAGAGAGAGAGGTAGAGAGAGAGAGAGAGAGAGAGAGAGAGAGAGAGAGAGAGAGAGAGAGACAGAAACACTGAGAGAGAAAGGAGAGAGAGAGTTCCGGAGTTCCAAATTGAGCAGCTGCTGAAAAATGAGCTCCTGTATATATTGAGATTTAAATGTTTTTTTAGAGTGAAGTACATCGAAAAAATCAAGAGAAAACTACAAGACTCAATAGAAGACAAAACAAGGAACAAACCAAAAAGACAGGCTTTTGAAAAAGTAACTATTTTTCATAAAATTGTACAGTTATCTTAGCTAGCTGAATTGCTAGCTGAATTGTTTACTTGTTGCTAAGCAGTTGCTAGGGACTCTCCTGGAAGAAGCTAGCTAGCTTACAAAGAATAACAACAAAACATATCTAGTTAACAGAAGAAAGGAAGACAAAATAAGGACAAAATAAGGACAGAAGAAAAGGGAAAAGAAAAAGGACAACAAAGTGAAACCTCTAAAGAAACAAGAGACCATAATACAAGAAACAGCACTTCTATTGCAACATTGTAGCCAACATCACCAGCGTTGCTATGGAAATTGTTTACCCACCAGACATCCAAACAGAGAAAGCTAAGAAAAGTTTCAAAGGTTTGTTGATGGGACAGAACCATGAATGCCTGTTTGCAGATCTTACCAGTTACAAAACAAGAGCAAATTTAATTTTTAATACCAATCGAGGGAACATATGGAAAAATTTTATTTGCAACCATTTCCCTTTCTCAAAAAAGAGGGGCATCAGCCAAGGATGTCAGATAAGCATTTTTGAAGAAGGTGACCAGAGCAACACATATCAAACAGTTAACGTATATAATAATGGAACTGTATTGATACAAGGCAATGATTCAAGCCTCCAGGCTTTTGAGAATAGGTTTGCTACCCTAAAAGCAGACGCTGACATCATCTCAGAAACTGAGGAAAAAGTGAAGGAGGGAGATGGAGAAAAGCAGACCCCAACGGTCTCTGTGACCCAGCAGGAAGCCCTCAATGTCCCTTTACCTACCTCACCTGCAGCAGACAGAGTCAAGGACATGTCCATTTCAATAAGAACACCTGCTATGCAACGTTTCCACAACACCCTCTCTCTAGTCGAAGCAGAGGTTATAGAACTCAGAGAGAACAAGCTTCAAGAGGAGGACACTGTCCAGAAACTAAAAGAAGAGATGAAACAGTTCAGGGAGGAGAGCATAGCATCTATTGCTAAATTAGAAAGCAGAATGGACAAGCTGAGTCAGACAAATTATGACCTCAGAGACCATCTGAGCACAACAAGAAAGGAGCTCGAACAAAAAGAGAGGTACATTGACACCCTCAACCGGCAGAGAGTCATTGTGTCCTCTGCATCTAGAGAACATGTCCACCAGCTTGGTACAACACAAGCAGAACCTGAGACCAGCATGGCCTCCACCACACAGCCTGATGACACTGCACCAGCCTACCAGTCTGCTCCAGCCCAGGTCAACCTACCAGCCTCTCAGTCTGCTCCAGCCCAGGTCAACCTACCAGCCTCTCAGTCTGCTCCAGCCCAGGTCAACCTACCAACGTCTCAGTCTGCTCCAGCCCAGGCCAGAATACCAGCCTCCCAGTCTGCTCCAGCCCAGGTCAACCTACCAGCCTCCCAGTCTGATCCAGCCCAGGTCAGAATACCAGCCTCCCAGTCTGCTCCACCCAGACAATCACCCACAACTGCAATACTAATTGATTCAAATGGGAAGTTCTTAGTCCAGGAAAGATTATTCCCTAGACACCAGGTGTATAAGTTCTGGTGTCCTACAACTGAGAGTGCAATGCAGCTACTCAGTCAGACCAGGATTGACACCCCTGACAACATCATCATCCACACTGGCACAAACGACCTTCATGCCAAAGGTGAAAATGTGTCTGGGGCAGTGAGAAGAGTGGCAGAACGGGCACAGGCTATGTTCCCAACAACCAATATAGTTGTGTCCACCCTCCTACCAAGAAAAGACTTCCCAGGAAAGTTGATTGACAAAATAAATCAACAGATCACTGTGGACTGTGCCTCACTGCTCAACGTCAGAACGGCTCACCACCCCACTCTGACATGTCAACACTTATATGATAATATACATCTTGATCAGGACAGTATCAGAACCTTTGCCAAGGACCTAAAAGATGCAACACTTGGCAGGGACCCACACACCCATCACCCCAGCAACAAAGGTCCCCCGCCCCACCTTCTGAAACAACAGTACCTCCACCATCCCGAGGAGAAAAGAGCCAGACATGGCTTATTACAGCACAGCTCTACTAGACCAGGCCCAACACAGCACATATTTACCAGACCAGACCCGCCTCAGGACAGCACAACTAGACCCGTCCCATCACAACACAGCTCTACTAGACCCGGCCCATCACAACACAGCTCTACTAGACCCGTCCCATCACAACACAGCTCTACTAGACCTGGCCCATCACAACACAGCTCTACTAGACCCGGCCCATCACAACACAGCTCTACTAGACCCGGCCCATCACAACACAGCTCTACTAGACCTGGCCCATCACAACACAGCTCTACTAGACCCGGCCCATCACAACATAGCTCTACTAGACCCAGCCCATCACAACACAGCTCTGACCACTACTCCAGGGTCGGTCAGAACACTGCCCTTCAGGGAAGTAGACCACATGATGCAGTCCACACCATGTATCAGTCAGATCGTCAGCCTACATATGCTGAGGTAACCTCTGGCAGAAGACCCCTAGAACAATCAGAGATAGGAGAGGTGCGCCAACTACTGCAACTAATATGCAGACTACTGAGCTAGACAGTCCCTTTAATTCACACACGGGCACGCACACACACACACACACACACACACAAACACACAGGGTTGCAGATTGCATTGTACTTATTTTATGTGCAATCTTATTCCATTCTTATTAATTTGTTTACAAAATATTCCTAAATGTATTGACACCGGTATTATAATTATTATTATATGTAATGGTGTGTGTGTGTGTGTGTGTGTGTGCATGTGTGTATATGTGTATGTGCATGTATATATATATATATATATGTATGTGTAAGTGTGTGTATGTATATTGTATGTATGTGTGTGTGTGTGTGTATGTATATATGTGTGTATATATATATATATATATATATATGTATGTATATATATATATGTGTGTGTGTATGTATGTATATATATATATATATATAGTTTTTTTCTCTTTTTTTTCGATGTACTTTACTCAAACCAGTGAATATCACTTATTATAAATGAGATCATTAACTATCAGCTCTTGGAATATCCAGGGCCTATACTCTTCACATTTTGGTTAAAAAACAACAAATCCAGAATTGATTAAAAACATCAAGGGACAGGACATCATAATCCTACTGGAAACATGGTGTCGTGGAGACATAGATACTCAGTGTCCCTCAGGCTATAGAGAAAGTTTACTACCATCAATCAAACATAAAAATGTTAAACGGGGCCGAGACTCAGGTGGAATCATCATTTGGCATAAGCAGGACTTAGCACTGAATGAAATGAAAAAAGGTACCACTCACATTTGGCTAAAACTTAACAAAGGTACAATCTATTGTGACAATGATGTATACATATGTGCAGCTTATGCTCCTCCTTCAGATTCATCATATTATGATGATCAGTTTTTCAGACAGAAATCATTACATTTCAGGCGCAGGGTAAAGTGCTTCTTTGTGGAGATTTCAATGCAAGAACAGGTTCTGAGCCTGACTACACTGATGCGGGAGGTAACCACCACATATTTGGACACCCCTCCTTGTACAGTAGCCCTATTATAAATAATAGAAACAGTCCTGACCAAATACTGAACAAAAATGGAAAAGAGTTAGTACATCTCTGTCGAGCCTTAGGCCTGTACATGCTTAATGGTAGAATCAGAGGGGACTCTTTAGGTCAGTTTACTTACTGCTCAGCTCTTGGGACAAGTGTAGTCGATTATGCCATCACTGACATTGACCCCTCCTCCATTAGTGCATTCACTGTCAGACCACAGACACCATTGTCAGATCACAGTCAGATCAACGTGTTTCTGAAGAAATTAACCGGCAATATTCATTCAAAAAAACAGCCCAATAAACTTTACAACATAAACCAATCATACAGATGGGCTCCAAACAGTGCAGAGACATTCATTGAAACATTGAACTCAAATGAAATGATGAACTCTATACAGTTTTTCAATAACTCACAGTACCAAAACAATAAAGATGGTGTCAATTCAGCTACCCAAAACATCAATTGCATATTCCAAAAAGCAGCATCGAAAGCAAATTTGAGAAAACCAAAGCAATGCAACATCAGAAGCAAAAATCTAAATGTTTCTGACAAATGGTTTGATAATGAATGTAAAACAATTAGAAAACACCTAAGACAAATGTCAAACAAAAAACATAAGCAGCAAAACAACCCAGAGCTACGATATGAATACTTTGAAACTCTGAAACACTATAAACAAACACTGAAATGCAAGAAATTGAATTATACCAACAAGACACTTGATGAAATTGAAAACGCAATTGACCAAAATCAGTTCTGGGACATGTGGAACAATTTAAGCACAACAAAGCCACAAGAATTAGTCATACAAGATGTAGGAATTTGGAAAACTTATTTTGATAATCTATACAAAAACATCCCACAAAACGACTTACAACAGAACCAATTAGAAATTAAAGAAAAAATGAACATCCTTGAATCAGTCATTAAAAACAACCAAAATCCATTAGATTACCCAATAACCCAACAAGAACTAAATGAAAAGCTCAAATCTATTAAATCAAAAAAGGCTTGTGGTGTAGACAACATCAGAAATGAAATGCTGAAAAACAGCACACCTGAGTTGCAAAATGCTGTGCTTAAATTGTTCAACATGGTTTTAACTTCTGGCTGCTTCCCTGATGTCTGGAACCAGGGGCTCATCTCCCCTATCCACAAAAGTGGAGACAAATCAGACCCCAATAATTACAGGGGAATTTGCGTCAACAGTAACTTGGGAAAGATTTTCTGTAGCATTTTGAATTCAAGAATTCAAACCTTTCTTCAAGAAAAAAATGTAATAAGTAAATGTCAAATTGGCTTTCTTCCTAACCATCGCACTACTGACCATATATACACCTTACACACACTAATTAATAAACACGTCCACCAAAAAAAAGAGGGCAAAATCTTTGCTTGCTTTATTGACTTTAAAAAAGCATTTGATTCGATTTGGCACGAAGGGCTATTCTACAAAATTCTCCAAAGTGGGCTTGGTGGTAAGGTGTATGACTTAATAAAATGTATGTACACAGAAAACAAGTGTGCAATAAAAATCAAAAACCAAAGAACATAATTTTTTTCACAATGTCGAGGTGTGAGACAAGGCTGCAATTTGAGTCCAAATCTTTTCAACATTTATATCAATGAATTAGCAGACATGTTGGACCAATCTCCAGCCCCAGGACTCACACTATTTGACACAGAGGAGAAATACCTGCTATATGCTGATGACTTGGTACTTCTATCACCAACCAAAGAAGGTCTTCAACAAAACATTAATATTCTGGAGCAATATTGCCATAATTGGCCCCTGGCAGTAAATTTCCAAAAAACTAAAATCATGATTTTCCAAAAAAAAACGAGATGTCAGAAACACAAATGTAAATTCACCCTGAACAACACCTTAATTGAACACACAAAACATTACACCTACCTTGGTCTGACCATATCTGCATCGGGAAACTTTAATATGGCAGTGAATGCACTCAAAGAAAAAGCCCGCAGAGCAATGTATGCAATAAAAATTAAATTATTCAAAATCAACATCCCAATTAAAATTTGGACGAAAATATTTGACAGTGTAATCCTACCAATAGCACTTTATGGAAGTGAGGTTTGGGGGCCACTCAATAAACTGGATTTTAAAACGTGGGACAAACATCCAATTGAAGCCCTACATGCAGAATTCTGTCGGAAAATCCTACAAGTCCAGAGAAATACACCAACTAATGCATGTAGGGCAGAATTGGGCCGTTTTCCAGTAATAATGAAGATACAGAAAAGATCATTAAAATTTTGGCTACATCTAAATTCAAGTCCAAATTCGAGTCTGCAATTTAAAGCACTTCAAACCCAAGAGCTGAGCCCAGAAACGAGCCCTCTCAATCAGCTGGTGTTGGACCTCACCAACCAAGCTGACACCAGCACTGCTTCAAAAGAAAGAATTCCAATAAGCAAAATCATGAACCAATCAAAGGAATCATATTTACAATACTGGAAAAACAAAAAAAAATCCCAAAGCCGACTAAATTGCTATCTGACCCTAAACAGAGAATATGAATTGGCTGATTATCTCTACTCTGTCAGAGATATGAAGCAGAGACAGATCCTTACTAAGTACAGGCTGAGTGACCACCGATTGGCAATAGAAACCGGCAGACATAAAAAGACATGGCTACCCAAAGAGGAGCGTGTATGTGGTCACTGCATGACAGGGGAGGTAGAGACAGAGATGCACTTTCTCCTTTACTGTGATAAATATTCCTCACAAAGAGATTCATTATTCACAGAAATGACTACATATATTCCACATTTTTACAAATTGAACCCAGAGGAAAAACTAAGAATTACTCATGGGCGAAGGAGCAATGGCTCCTCTTGCAGCCAAATATGTATTTTCCGGCCATAGCCTGAGGGACACTGAATCACATCTGCATAGTAAACAGTAACTTACTTATTATTACTATTATTGTTATGACTATAATTATTAATGTTTATCATTCCAAATATGGGTGGTAATGGTAGTGATAACAGTTTAGTGATGGTAGTAGTAGTCGTAGTAATGATGATTGTAGTTGTAGTACTGATATAAAGAAGAAGATGACCGTTATTTAGTTATAAGTTAGTTATAGTTTCATTTTCCATAATTTGATTTTATATTTATTACATTTCTACTATTGACTGTTACCATTTTATTGTTATTATTTTTGTATTTCATTTTGTATTATTATTTACTACCATTTTATATTATTATTTGCTATCATTTATAATTTTGTTACAATGTATATTGTATACATTGTTGCTTTGGCAATATTGACACAATGTTTTTCATGCCAATAAAGCAGCTTGAATTTGAATTTGAATATGAATTTGAGAAATAAACACAGAGACAGAGAGGTAGAGAGAGAGAGACAGAGAGAGAGAGAGAGAGAGAGAGAGAGAGAGAGAGAGGAAGAGAGAGAGAGAGAGAGAGAGAGAGAGAGAGCAGAGAGAGAGAGAGAGAGAGAGAGAGGCAGAGAGAGAGAGAGAGAGAGAGGCAGAGAGAGAGAGAGAGAGAGAGAGAGAGAGAGAGAGAGAGAGAGGCAGAGAGAGAGAGAGAGAGAGAGAGAGAGAGAGAGAGCAGTGGTGGAAATAATACCCAATTGTCATACTTGAGTAAAAGTAAAGATGCCTTAATAGAAAATGACTGAAGTAAAAGTGAAAGTCACCCAGTAAAATACTACTTACGTAAAAATCTAAAAGTATTTGGTTTATTAAATATACTTAAGCATTAAAAGTAAATGTAATTGCTAAAATATACTTAAGTATTAATAGTAAAAGTAAATGCTATAAATCATTTCAAATTCCATATATTAAGCAAATTAGACAGCACAGTTTTCTTTTTTCTTTTTTTACGGATAGCCAGGGGCACAATGCAACACTCAGACATCATTTACAAACATGTGTTTAGTGAGTCCGCCAGATCAGAGGCAGGGATGATGACCACGTATTTCCTTGATAAGTGTGGCATTGGACCATTTTCCTGTCCTGCTAAGCATTAGAAATGTAACAAGTAGTTTTGAGTGTCATGTGAAATGTATGATAGTAAAAAGAGAGAGAGAGAGAGAGACACAGAGACAGAGACAGTGACAGAGACAGAGACAGAGACAGAGACAGTGACAGAGACAGAGACAGAGACAGAGACAGAGAGAGAGACAGAGACAGAGACAGAGACAGAGACAGAGAGAGACACAGAGACAGAGACAGAGACAGTGACAGTGACAGAGACAGAGACAGAGACAGAGAGAGAGACAGAGACAGAGACAGAGACAGCTACAGTGACAGAGACAGTGACAGAGACAGAGACAGAGACAGAGACAGAGACAGAGACAGAGAGAGAGACAGAGACAGAGACAGAGAGAGAGACAGAGAGAGAGACAGAGACAGAGACAGAGAGAGAGACAGAGACAGAGACAGTGACAGTGACAGAGACAGAGACAGAGACAGAGACAGAGAGAGAGACAGAGACAGAGACAGAGACAGAGACAGTGACAGAGACAGAGACAGAGACAGAGACAGAGACAGAGACAGAGAGACAGAGACAGAGACAGAGAGAGAGACAGAGAGAGAGACAGAGAGAGAGACAGAGACAGAGACAGAGAGAGAGACAGAGACAGAGACAGTGACAGAGACAGAGACAGAGACAGAGACAGAGACAGAGAGAGACAGAGACAGAGACAGTGACAGAGACAGTGACAGAGACAGAGACAGAGAGACAGAGACAGAGACAGAGAGAGAGACAGAGAGAGAGACAGAGAGAGAGACAGAGACAGAGACAGAGAGAGAGACAGAGACAGAGACAGTGACAGAGACAGAGACAGAGACAGAGACAGAGACAGAGAGAGACAGAGACAGAGACAGTGACAGAGACAGTGACAGAGACAGAGACAGAGGTAGGTGATGAGGAGTATTATGCTTTGCTGGGAGCATACTAAATGAGTCAGACAACAAACAGGAATACAGTGGACAGACAGACGGGGCATCATCACCTTGTGCAGTTTTAATGTTCAGACCACACAGGGGCGACTTCTGAGTGGCGCCATCGTCAGTTAGACGCTGCATTGGGAGACAGTTTTGGGGTCAGTTCCATTTAAATTCAATTCATTTAAATTACATGGCCTAAATTATCCTTATTTCTTTATGCAAATAGATTTTCAGTTTAAATGGAATTGACCCCTCAACAATAGCATGATTACATAGGGTTTTCTTTTGTCGTTGTAACAAAATCTGTATTGTTACTATTTGCATTTACTATAGCCTACAGTAACAGTGAGACAACAAGTCTCTTCTTTAGGTTGAGACAAACAGTGAGACAAGTCTCTTCTTTAGGTTGAGACAAACAGTGAGACAAGACTCTTCTTTAGGTTGAGACAAACAGTGAGACAAGTCTCTTCTTTAGGTTGAGACAAAGAGTGAGACAAGTCTCTTCTTTAGGTTGAGACAAACAGTGAGACAAGTCTCTTCTTTAGGTTGAGACAAACAGTGAGACAAGTCTCTTCTTTAGGTTGAGACAAAGAGTGAGACAAGTCTCTTCTTTAGGTTGAGACAAACAGTGAGACAAGTCTCTTCTTTAGGTTGAGACAAACAGTGAGACAAGTCTCTTCTTTAGGTTGAGACAAACAGTGAGACAAGTCTCTTCTTTAGGTTGAGACAAACAGTGAGACAACAAGACTCTTCTTTAGGTTGAGACAAACAGTGAGACAAGTCTCTTCTTTAGGTTGAGACAAACAGTGAGACAAGACTCTTCTTTAGGTTGAGACAAACAGTGAGACAAGTCTCTTCTTTAGGTTGAGACAAACAGTGAGACAAGTCTCTTCTTTAGGTTGAGACAAACAGTGAGACAAGTATCTTCTTTAGGTTGAGACAAACAATGAGACAACAAGTCTCTTCTTTAGGTTGAGACAAACAGTGAGACAAGACTCTTCTTTAGGTTGAGACAAACAGTGAGACAAGTCTCTTCTTTAGGTTGAGACAAACAGTGAGACAAGTCTCTTCTTTAGGTTGAGACAAACAGTGAGACAAGTCTCTTCTTTAGGTTGAGACAAACAGTGAGACAAGTCTCTTCTTTAGGTTGAGACAAACAGTGAGACAAGTCTCTTCTTTAGGTTGAGACAAACAGTGAGCTACTCACCAGAGCTTTACTCTGGTCTTTCTCTCCTTTGCGAGAGGAACAGGTAGTTTTCAACCCTAGAGAGAGAGAGAGAGAGAGAGAGAGAGAGAGAGAGAGGGAGAGGGGGGGAGAGAGAGAGAGAGAGAGAGAGAGAGAGAGAGAGAGAGAGAGAGTCAGTCTCATTAGAAGGTAGTGTAAAGAAGAGAGAACACCCAACCCTGTCAGTAAACATTAACAGTAACTCCACTCACCAGAGTCGATTTCATTTTGCCTTCGGTTCTGAATCCTCAACTGCAAGACTGAAAGACAAGGAGTAGAGAGGTGGTGTGTTAGATGTATGAGAATACCTGGAATAACCTGCAAGGTAACTCTGGGTAAAAGGTACTGTCCTATGTTCTGTAGTACAATATCCCTCTGTAATCGTATAGTAACATGTGACTGAGCAATCTCTACACACACATATACTGCACACACACTTTCACACTAAGAGGTTCATTGGGGGAGGGGCTGATAGGTTTGGTGATGTTTCCCACAATGCATTCCAGTGCTGAGTTTTGAGATCTGAGAGAAATGGAGGGAGGGATGGGGGGAGGGAACAGCAGTATGAGAAGGGTTTGGGGGGGGCTGTAACTATTTATCCATCAGTATGTCTATTTCTGTCACCCCCATCCCCCCTTCAGCTGTCCCTCTCTCTCCAGAACTCTCTACCTCCCTCCCTTCATGCACGCTAAGTCAATTCTTCTTCCACTATTTTCTGTCAGTCGACCGCCACTCGAAAAGAGACCCCATTACATTTCTTCAGTAAAAACACCACTTAGCCTGGTTCTACAGTAAATAGCTACCTCTTCGCCTGGTAACACCTACCTCTTAGCCTGGTAACAGCTACCTCTTAGCCTGGTAACAGCTACCTCTTAGTCTGGTAACACCTACCCCTTAGCCTGGTAACTGCCATCTCTTAGCCTGGTAACAGCTACCTCTTAGCCTGAAAACACCTACCTCTTAGCCTGGTAACAGCTACCTCTTAGCCTGGAAACACCTACCTCTTAGCCTGAAAACACCTACCTCTTAGCCTGAAAACACCTACCTCTTAGCCTTAAAACACCTACCTCTTTGCCTGGTAACTGCCACCTCTTAGCCTGGTAACAGCTACCTCTTAGCCTGAAAACACCTACCTCTTAGCCTGGTAACAGCTACCTCTTAGCCTGAAAACACCTACCTCTTTGCCTGGTAACTGCCACCTCTTAGCCTGGTAACAGCTACCTCTTAGCCTGGTAACTGCTGCCACTTAGCCTGGTAACAGCTACCTCTTTGTATCGTATTGGACTGGATATTCTGATTGACTCACATAGGCCTCCATGCTGACTCGGTCATGGTACTGTGTGTGTGTAATCGGTTGTGAGGTGGAATAATTGATTGGACTCTCAGAGGTGACCAGATTTGTATACAGGACCCAACTAAAGTTCCAGACATAGGCCCTGGCCCGCTCCAGGGAACTAACACATGCAATCATCACTTAAATGGTACCAGGAGGTGTTGATTGTACAGATGGTAGGTCAATTTAGTTTACCGTTAACAATTAACCATCTGTAACTGAGTGGAAACAAATGAAGTCAGAATCTTGATGACAGATAAGAGCAGGAAGGTGACTGTGTAAACTACTGAAGTTGGATTTAGCTCCGTGAGATTATCTTCCCACTTTGGGCAAGCATTCATGTGTAACAGTATAACTTTAGACCGTCCCCTCGCCCATACCCGGGCGCGAACCAGGGACCTTCTGCACACATCAACAACAGTCACCCACGAAGCATCGTTACCCATCGCTCCACAAAAGCCGGGTCTCAGAGCAAGTGACATGACTGATTGAAATGCTATTTAGCGTGCACCGCTAACTAAGCTAGCCGTTACACATGGACAGAGAGAAATAACAGAGATTGGATTGAGGTTATAATCGGCTCCTCAACCGTCTATAATGTGATGTAATCTCATAGTGAACCTTATAGGTTATCAATGATCATTGATCATTTAGCAGCTACCAAATGCAGCATTATCATTACCATGATTTCACCGCTGATGTAAGTACACTCAACTTCAACAAAACTAAGGAGATGATTGTGGACTTCAGGAAACAGCAGAGGGAACACCCCCCTATCCACATCGATGGAACAGTAGTGGAGAGGGTAGCAAGTTTTAAGTTCCTCGGCATACACATCACAGACAAACTGAATTGGTCCACTCACACAGACAGCATCGTGAAGAAGGCGCAGCAGCGCCTCTTCAACCTCAGGAGGCTGAAGAAATTCGGCTTGTCACCAAAAGCACTCACAAACTTCTACAGACGCACAATCGAGAGCATCCTGGCGGGCTGTATCACCGCCTGGTACGGCAACTGCTCCGCCCACAACCGTAAGGCTCTCCAGAGGGTAGTGAGGTCTGCACAACGCATCACCGGGGGCAAACTACCTGCCCTCCAGGACACCTACACCACCTGATGTTACAGGAAGGCCATAAAGATCATCAAGGACATCAACCACCCGAGCCACTGCCTGTTCACCCCGCTATCATCCAGAAGGCGAGGTCAGTACAGGTGCATCAAAGCTGGGACCGAGAGACTGAAAAACAGCTTCTATCTCAAGGCCATCAGACTGTTAAACAGCCACCACTAACATTGAGTGGCTGCTGCCAACACACTGACACTGACACTGACTCAACTCCAGCCACGTTAATAATGGGAATTGATGGGAAATGATGTAAAATATATCACTAGCCACTTTAAACAATGCTACCTTACATAATGTTACTTACCCTACATTATTCATCTCATATGCATACGTATATACTGTACTCTATATCATCGACTGCATCCTTATGTAATACATGTATCACTAGCCACTTTAACTATGCCACTTTGTTTACATACTCATCTCATATGTATATACTGTACTCGATACCATCTACTATATCTTGCCTATGCTGCTCTGTACCATCACTCATTCATATATCCTTATGTACATATTCTTTATCCCCTTACACTGTGTACAAGACAGTAGTTTTGGAATTGTTAGTTAGATTACTTGTTGGTTATCACTGCATTGTCGGAACTAGAAGCACAAGCATTTCGCTACACTCGCATTAACATCTGCTAACCATGTGTATGTGACAAATAAACTTTGATTTGATTTGATTTGATTTAATGAACAGCTGGTGGAAAAAAACAACAGCAGGAATGTCCTATGACCTCATTTCCTGTCCCTACCAAACCTCTTTATGACAGGAGCAGACTGATAACAACAGAGGCGGCCATTTTTAAGGAACACGTTCCAATTCTAGAACACAACTGCTGCTAGTTAAAGGACAGTAACCTATGGATGATGGACCTAACACAAAACATAAAGAAATCCAACTTGCAAAAGGATTCAGTAGCTGTACACAATTAATTGCTACAGATGTAGGATCTTAATTTGAGCCAGTTTGCAACAGCAGGAAAATAATCCTGCAGCAACCGAAAATTATAATTTGTAGAGGTTGATACATTTTTTGTTAGGCAAATCAAGTCAGACACTTTTAAGTGGAAATTGCAAACATTAGAAGCCTTTTTAAACCTGCAACTACAGGATAATCAAATTAAGATACGGCATCTGTATAATGTCATCCAAACATTTTCCAATCTTATAACTGTAGCTCTAATGCTGTCTTATTTCATTAGATATGTTTTTGAATTTGCCTAAGATGGTTGGTTTGAAATGGAGACAGGAGCAATGTGGCAGTAGCTATATGCCTCTTGTCTCTCATGACAGATTAAAATATAGCTAGCTGTAAAATTTAGTTCTGGGTTCTGAGATGAATATGCTACAAATACTGTCATTGGGAGATTAAAAGATGTGTGGTCAATCCTCTGGTATGTCTATTCAGGAGAGCTCGGTGGTTTCAATCAATAAATAGATATACAACGATCAATATGTTTACCTGATTAATCATCCTCATAATTAATATAACCAAGAATAGACTTATCTGCCACAATCATACGGGAACAACTTCTTGCCAATGATATAGTCATCAATCATTACTAGTTACCTTAGTGTCAGCCATGGGCTTGGCTGACAGAGAGAGAAGAGGCTGAGTGACACTTTATGACATAATACAAACAGCACTGTATGTATGACCCAAGATCAGCCTAAGGGCAACTTAGTCCCACACCCCAGGCCTAATTTCTCCCTGCCAGCCCCACCCCAACCGGCCCGATCCAGCCCCAACCGGCCTGGCCTGATCCAGCCCCACTCCAACCGGCCTGGCCCGATCCAGCCCCACCCCAACCGGCCTGATCCAGCCCCACCCCTACCGGCCTGATCCAGCCCCACCCCAACCGGCCTGGCCTGATGCAGCCCCACCCCAACCGGCCTGATGCAGTCCCACCCAAACCGGCCTGATGCAGCCCCAACCCAACCGGCCTGATCCAGCCCCACCCCAACCGACCTGGCCTGATGCAGCCCCACCCCAACAGGCCTGATCCAACCCCACCCCAACCGGCCTGGCCTGGCCTGATGCAGCCCCACCCCAACAGGCCTGATCCAGCACCACCCCAACCGGCCTGGCCTGATGCAGCCCCACCCCAACCGGCCCAGCCATACCCTCACCTGAGCGGAATTTGTTCCGGATGAGAAGCGACCTCTCAGAGGCCAGCAACGTCATGATGGAGAGGAGGAGAGGAAGGAGGGATGAGAGGAGGAACAGAAAGAAAGAGTGGAATCCTGTTTTTATTCCCACTTGGGTGGGAATCAGGAGGAATGGACTCTTCTGATTCTGTCTCTCTCTGTGTGGAAAGCAGAGAACAGATAGAGGGAGAGATGGAACAGGGGAGGTCAATGCTTTTGTTTATCCTTTGAGAAAAATATATTGACACTGAGTACAAGACACACAGACCAGAGCAGTAGACAGAAGAGAGTTATGGAGTGGACAGAAGTAGAGAGACACCATCTGACACACACAGGATAGAGTGGACAGTAGTAGAGACATCATCTGACACACACAGGATAGAGTGGACAGTAGTAGAGACACACCATCTGACACACACAGGATAGAGTGGACAGTAGTAGAGACACCATCTGACACACAGGATAGAGTGGACAGTAGTAGAGACACACCATCTGACACACACAGGATAGAGTGGACAGTAGTAGAGACACCATCTGACACAAACAGGATAGAGTGGACAGTAGTAGAGACACACCATCTGACACACACAGGATAGAGTGGACAGTAGTAGAGACACCATCTGACACACACAGGATAGAGTGGACAGTAGTAGAGACACACCATCTGACACACACAGGATAGAGTGGACAGTAGTAGAGACACACCATCTGACACACACAGGATAGAGTGGACAGTAGTAGAGACACCATCTGACATACACAGGATAGAGTGGACAGTAGTAGAGACACCATCTGACACACACAGGATAGAGTGGACAGTAGTAGAGACACCATCTGACACACACAGGATAGAGTGGACAGTAGTAGAGACACACCATCTGACACACACAGGATAGAGTGGACAGTAGTAGAGACACACCATCTGACACACACAGGATAGAGTGGACAGTAGTGGAGACACCATCTGACATACACAGGATAGAGTGGACAGTAGTAGAGACACAACATCTGACACACACAGGATAGAGTGGACAGTAGTAGAGACACACCATCTGACACACACAGGATAGAGTGGACAGTAGTAGAGACACACCATCTGACACACACAGGATAGAGTGGACAGTAGTAGAGACACCATCTGACACACACAGGATAGAGTGGACAGTAGTAGAGACACAACATCTGACACACACAGGATAGAGTAGACAGTAGTAGAGACACACCATCTGACACACACAGGATAGAGTGGACAGTAGTAGAGACACAACATCTGACACACACAGGATAGAGTAGACAGTAGTAGAGACACACCATCTGACACACACAGGATAGAGTGGACAGTAGTAGAGACACACCATCTGACACACACAGGATAGAGTGGACAGTAGTAGAGACACAACATCTGACACACACAGGATAGAGTGGACAGTAGTAGAGACACCATCTGACACAAACAGGATAGAGTGGACAGTAGTAGAGACACCATCTGACACACACAGGATAGAGTGGACAGTAGTAGAGACACACTATCTGACACACACAGGATAGAGTGGACAGTAGTAGAGACACACTATCTGACACACACAGGATAGAGTGGACAGTAGTAGAGACACCATCTGACACACACAGGATAGAGTGGACAGTAGTAGAGACACCATCTGACACACACAGGATAGAGTGGACAGTAGTAGAGACACACTATCTGACACACACAGGATAGAGTGGACAGTAGTAGAGACACCATCTGACACACACAGGATAGAGTGGACAGTAGTAGAGACACACTATCTGACACACACAGGATAGAGTGTACAGTAGTAGAGACAACCATCTGACACACACATGATAGAGTGGACAGTAGTAGAGACACCATCTGACACACACAGGATAAAGTGGACAGTAGTAGAGACACACTATCTGACACACACAGGATAGAGTGGACAGTAGTAGAGACACCATCTGACACACACAGGATAGAGTGGACAGTAGTAGAGACACAACATCTGACACACACAGGATAGAGTGGACAGTAGTAGAGACACAACATCTGACACACACAGGATAGAGTGGACAGTAGTAGAGACACCATCTGACACACACGGAATAGAGTGGACAGTAGTAGAGACACCATCTGACACACACAGGATAGAGTGGACAGTAGTAGAGACACACCATCTGACACACACAGGATAGAGTGGACAGTAGTAGAGACACAGCATCTGACACACACAGGATAGAGTGGACAGTAGTAGAGACACAACATCTGACACACACAGGATAGAGTGGACAGTAGTAGAGACACCATCTGACACACACAGGATAGAGTGGACAGTAGTAGAGACACCATCTGACACACACAGGATAGAGTGGACAGTAGTAGAGACACACCATCTGACACACACAGGATAGAGTGGACAGTAGTAGAGACACACCATCTGACACACACAGGATAGAGTGGACAGTAGTGGAGACACCATCTGACATACACAGGATAGAGTGGACAGTAGTAGAGACACAACATCTGACACACACAGGATAGAGTGGACAGTAGTAGAGACACACCATCTGACACACACAGGATAGAGTGGACAGTAGTAGAGACACACCATCTGACACACACAGGATAGAGTGGACAGTAGTAGAGACACCATCTGACACACACAGGATAGAGTGGACAGTAGTAGAGACACCATCTGACACACACAGGATAGAGTGGACAGTAGTAGAGACACACCATCTGACACACACAGGATAGAGTGGACAGTAGTAGAGACACACCATCTGACACACACAGGATAGAGTGGACAGTAGTAGAGACACCATCTGACATACACAGGATAGAGTGGACAGTAGTAGAGACACAACATCTGACACACACAGGATAGAGTAGACAGTAGTAGAGACACACCATCTGACACACACAGGATAGAGTGGACAGTAGTAGAGACACACCATCTGACACACACAGGATAGAGTGGACAGTAGTAGAGACACAACATCTGACACACACAGGATAGAGTGGACAGTAGTAGAGACACCATCTGACACAAACAGGATAGAGTGGACAGTAGTAGAGACACCATCTGACACACACAGGATAGAGTGGACAGTAGTAGAGACACACTATCTGACACACACAGGATAGAGTGGACAGTAGTAGAGACACACTATCTGACACACACAGGATAGAGTGGACAGTAGTAGAGACACCATCTGACACACACAGGATAGAGTGGACAGTAGTAGAGACACCATCTGACACACACAGGATAGAGTGGACAGTAGTAGAGACACACTATCTGACACACACAGGATAGAGTGGACAGTAGTAGAGACACCATCTGACACACACAGGATAGAGTGGACAGTAGTAGAGACACACTATCTGACACACACAGGATAGAGTGTACAGTAGTAGAGACAACCATCTGACACACACAGGATAGAGTGGACAGTAGTAGAGACACCATCTGACACACACAGGATAAAGTGGACAGTAGTAGAGACACACTATCTGACACACACAGGATAGAGTGGACAGTAGTAGAGACACCATCTGACACACACAGGATAGAGTGGACAGTAGTAGAGACACAACATCTGACACACACAGGATAGAGTGGACAGTAGTAGAGACACAACATCTGACACACACAGGATAGAGTGGACAGTAGTAGAGACACCATCTGACACACACGGGATAGAGTGGACAGTAGTAGAGACACACCATCTGACACACACAGGATAGAGTGGACAGTAGTAGAGACACACCATCTGACACACACAGGATAGAGTGGACAGTAGTAGAGACACCATCTGACACACACAGGATAGAGTGGACAGTAGTAGAGACACACTATCTGACACACACAGGATAGAGTGTACAGTAGTAGAGACAACCATCTGACACACACAGGATAGAGTGGACAGTAGTAGAGACACCATCTGACACACACAGGATAAAGTGGACAGTAGTAGAGACACCATCTGACACACACAGGATAGAGTGGACAGTAGTAGAGACAAACTATCTGACACACACAGGATAGAGTGTACAGTAGTAGAGACAACCATCTGACACACACAGGATAGAGTGGACAGTAGTAGAGACACCATCTGACACACACAGGATAAAGTGGACAGTAGTAGAGACACACTATCTGACACACACAGGATAGAGTGGACAGTAGTAGAGACACCATCTGACACACACAGGATAGAGTGGACAGTAGTAGAGACACACTATCTGACACACACAGGATAGAGTGGACAGTAGTAGAGACACACTATCTGACACACACAGGATAGAGTGGACAGTAGTAGAGACACCATCTGACACACACGGGATAGAGTGGACAGTAGTAGAGACACACCATCTGACACACACAGGATAGAGTGGACAGTAGTAGAGACACACTATCTGACACACACAGGATAGAGTGGACAGTAGTAGAGACACCATCTGACACACACAGGATAGAGTGGACAGTAGTAGAGACACACTATCTGACACACACAGGATAGAGTGTACAGTAGTAGAGACAACCATCTGACACACACAGGATAGAGTGGACAGTAGTAGAGACATCATCTGACACACACAGGATAAAGTGGACAGTAGTAGAGACACACTATCTGACACACACAGGATAGAGTGGACAGTAGTAGAGACACCATCTGACACACACAGGATAGAGTGGACAGTAGTAGAGACACAACATCTGACACACACAGGATAGAGTGGACAGTAGTAGAGACACAACATCTGACACAAACAGGATAGAGTGGACAGTAGTAGAGACACCATCTGACACACACAGGATAGAGTGGACAGTAGTAGAGACACACCATCTGACACACACAGGATAGAGTGGACAGTAGTAGAGACACACCATCTGACACACACAGGATAGAGTGGACAGTAGTAGAGACACAACATCTGACACACACAGGATAGAGTGGACAGTAGTAGAGACACACCATCTGACACACACAGGATAGAGTGGACAGTAGTAGAGACACCATCTGACACACACAGGATAGAGTGGACAGTAGTAGAGACACACCATCTGACACACACAGGATAGAGTGGACAGTAGTAGAGACACACTATCTGACACACACAGGATAGAGTGGACAGTAGGAGAGACACCATCTGACACACACAGGATAGAGTGCACAGTAGTAGAGACACCATCTGACACACACAGGATAGAGTGGACAGTAGTAGAGACACACTATCTGACACACACAGGATAGAGTGGACAGTAGTAGAGACACCATCTGACACACACAGGATAGAGTGGACAGTAGTAGAGACACTATCTGACACACACAGGATAGAGTGGACAGTAGTAGAGACACACCATCTGAAACACACAGGATAGAGTGGACAGTAGTAGAGACACTATCTGACACACACAGGATAGAGTGGACAGTAGTAGAGACACCATCTGACACACACAGGATAGAGTGGACAGTAGTAGAGACACACCATCTGACACACACAGGATAGAGTGGACAGTAGTAGAGACACACCATCTGACACACACAGGATAGAGTGGACAGTAGTGGAGACACCATCTGACATACACAGGATAGAGTGGACAGTAGTAGAGACACAACATCTGACACACACAGGATAGAGTGGACAGTAGTAGAGACACACCATCTGACACACACAGGATAGAGTGGACAGTAGTAGAGACACACCATCTGACACACACAGGATAGAGTGGACAGTAGTAGAGACACCATCTGACACACACAGGATAGAGTGGACAGTAGTAGAGACACCATCTGACACACACAGGATAGAGTGGACAGTAGTAGAGACACACCATCTGACACACACAGGATAGAGTGGACAGTAGTAGAGACACACCATCTGACACACACAGGATAGAGTGGACAGTAGTAGAGACACCATCTGACATACACAGGATAGAGTGGACAGTAGTAGAGACACAACATCTGACACACACAGGATAGAGTAGACAGTAGTAGAGACACACCATCTGACACACACAGGATAGAGTGGACAGTAGTAGAGACACACCATCTGACACACACAGGATAGAGTGGACAGTAGTAGAGACACAACATCTGACACACACAGGATAGAGTGGACAGTAGTAGAGACACCATCTGACACAAACAGGATAGAGTGGACAGTAGTAGAGACACACTATCTGACACACACAGGATAGAGTGGACAGTAGTAGAGACACACTATCTGACACACACAGGATAGAGTGGACAGTAGTAGAGACACCATCTGACACACACAGGATAGAGTGGACAGTAGTAGAGACACCATCTGACACACACAGGATAGAGTGGACAGTAGTAGAGACACACTATCTGACACACACAGGATAGAGTGGACAGTAGTAGAGACACCATCTGACACACACAGGATAGAGTGGACAGTAGTAGAGACACACTATCTGACACACACAGGATAGAGTGTACAGTAGTAGAGACAACCATCTGACACACACAGGATAGAGTGGACAGTAGTAGAGACACCATCTGACACACACAGGATAAAGTGGACAGTAGTAGAGACACACTATCTGACACACACAGGATAGAGTGGACAGTAGTAGAGACACCATCTGACACACACAGGATAGAGTGGACAGTAGTAGAGACACAACATCTGACACACACAGGATAGAGTGGACAGTAGTAGAGACACACCATCTGACACACACAGGATAGAGTGGACAGTAGTAGAGACACCATCTGACACACACAGGATAGAGTGGACAGTAGTAGAGACACACTATCTGACACACACAGGATAGAGTGGACAGTAGTAGAGACAACCATCTGACACACACAGGATAGAGTGGACAGTAGTAGAGACACCATCTGACACACACAGGATAAAGTGGACAGTAGTAGAGACACCATCTGACACACACAGGATAGAGTGGACAGTAGTAGAGACACACTATCTGACACACACAGGATAGAGTGTACAGTAGTAGAGACAACCATCTGACACACACAGGATAGAGTGGACAGTAGTAGAGACACCATCTGACACACACAGGATAAAGTGGACAGTAGTAGAGACACACTATCTGACACACACAGGATAGAGTGGACAGTAGTAGAGACACCATCTGACACACACAGGATAGAGTGGACAGTAGTAGAGACACACTATCTGACACACACAGGATAGAGTGGACAGTAGTAGAGACACACTATCTGACACACACAGGATAGAGTGGACAGTAGTAGAGACACCATCTGACACACACGGGATAGAGTGGACAGTAGTAGAGACACACCATCTGACACACACAGGATAGAGTGGACAGTAGTAGAGACACACTATCTGACACACACAGGATAGAGTGGACAGTAGTAGAGACACCATCTGACACACACAGGATAGAGTGGACAGTAGTAGAGACACACTATCTGACACACACAGGATAGAGTGTACAGTAGTAGAGACAACCATCTGACACACACAGGATAGAGTGGACAGTAGTAGAGACACCATCTGACACACACAGGATAAAGTGGACAGTAGTAGAGACACACTATCTGACACACACAGGATAGAGTGGACAGTAGTAGAGACACCATCTGACACACACAGGATAGAGTGGACAGTAGTAGAGACACAACATCTGACACACACAGGATAGAGTGGACAGTAGTAGAGACACAACATCTGACACAAACAGGATAGAGTGGACAGTAGTAGAGACACCATCTGACACACACAGGATAGAGTGGACAGTAGTAGAGACACACCATCTGACACACACAGGATAGAGTGGACAGTAGTAGAGACACACCATCTGACACACACAGGATAGAGTGGACAGTAGTAGAGACACAACATCTGACACACACAGGATAGAGTGGACAGTAGTAGAGACACACCATCTGACACACACAGGATAGAGTGGACAGTAGTAGAGACACCATCTGACACACACAGGATAGAGTGGACAGTAGTAGAGACACACCATCTGACACACACAGGACAGTAGAGTGGACAGTAGGATAGAGACACACACCATCTGACACACACAGGATAGAGTGGACAGTAGGAGAGACACCATCTGACACACACAGGATAGAGTGGACAGTAGTAGAGACACCATCTGACACACACAGGATAGAGTGGACAGTAGTAGAGACACAACATCTGACACACACAGGATAGAGTGGACAGTAGTAGAGACACACTATCTGACACACACAGGATAGAGTGGACAGTAGTAGAGACACCATCTGACACACACAGGATAGAGTGGACAGTAGTAGAGACACACCATCTGACACACACAGGATAGAGTGGACAGTAGTAGAGACACACCATCTGACACACACAGGATAGAGTGGACAGTAGTAGAGACACAACATCTGACACACACAGGATAGAGTGGACAGTAGTAGAGACACACCATCTGACACACACAGGATAGAGTGGACAGTAGTAGAGACACCATCTGACACACACAGGATAGAGTGGACAGTAGTAGAGACACCATCTGACACACAGGATAGAGTGGACAGTAGTAGAGACACACTATCTGACACACACAGGATAGAGTGGACAGTAGTAGAGACACCATCTGACACACACAGGATAGAGTGGACAGTAGTAGAGACACTATCTGACACACACAGGATAGAGTGGACAGTAGTAGAGACACACCATCTGAAACACACAGGATAGAGTGGACAGTAGTAGAGACACTATCTGACACACACAGGATAGAGTGGACAGTAGTAGAGACACACCATCTGACACACACAGGATAGAGTGGACAGTAGTAGACACACTATCACACATCTGACACACACAGGATAGAGTGGACAGTAGTAGAGACACCATCTGACACACACAGGATAGAGTGGACAGTAGTAGAGACACCATCTGACACACACAGGATAGAGTGGACAGTAGTAGAGACACCATCTGACACACACAGGATAGAGTGGACAGTAGTAGAGACACACCATCCATCAGTAGTAGAGACACCATCTGACACACACAGGATAGAGTGGACAGTAGTAGAGACACCATCTGACACACACAGGATAGAGTGGACAGTAGTAGAGACACACCATCTGACACACACAGGATAGAGTGGACAGTAGTAGAGACACACCCATCTGACACACACAGGATAGAGTGGACAGTAGTAGAGACACCATCTGACACACACAGGATAGAGTGGACAGTAGTAGAGACACCATCTGACACACACAGGATAGGACAGTAGAGACACACATCTGACACACACAGGATAGAGTGGACAGTAGTAGAGACACCATCTGACACACACAGGATAGAGTGGACAGTAGTAGAGACACACATCTGACACACACAGGATAGAGTGGACAGTAGTAGAGACACCATCTGACACACACAGGATAGAGTGGACAGTAGTAGAGACACCATCTGACACACACAGGATAGAGTGGACAGTAGTAGAGACACACTATCTGACACACACAGGATAGGAGTGGACAGTAGTAGAGACACCCATCTGACACACACAGGATAGAGTGGACAGTAGTAGAGACACTATCTGACACACACAGGATAGAGTGGACAGTGAGAGACACCATCACAGGATAGAGTGGACAGTAGTAGAGACACCATCTGACACACACAGGATAGAGTGGACAGTAGTAGAGAGACACCATCTGACACACACAGGATAGAGTGGACAGTAGTAGACACACACCATCTGGCACACACAGGATAGAGTGGACAGTAGTAGAGACACCATCTGACATACACAGGATAGAGTGGACAGTAGTAGAGACACAACATCTGACACACACAGGATAGAGTGGACAGTAGTAGAGACACCATCTGACACACACAGGATAGAGTGGACAGTAGTAGAGACACCATCTGACACACACAGGATAGAGTGGACAGTAGTAGAGACACAACATCTGACACACACAGGATAGAGTGGACAGTAGTAGAGACACAACATCTGACACAAACAGGATAGAGTGGACAGTAGTAGAGACACCATCTGACACACACAGGATAGAGTGGACAGTAGTAGAGACACACCATCTGACACACACAGGATAGAGTGGACAGTAGTAGAGACACACATCTGACACACAGGATAGAGTGGACAGTAGTAGAGACACCATCTGACACACACAGGATAGAGTGGACAGTAGTAGAGACACACCATCTGACACACAGGATAGAGTGGACAGTAGTAGAGACACCATCTGACACACACAGGATAGAGTGGACAGTAGTAGAGACACCATCTGACACACACAGGATAGAGTGGACAGTAGTAGAGACACCATCTGACACACACAGGATAGAGTGGACAGTAGTAGAGACACCATCTGACACACACAGGATAGAGTGGACAGTAGTAGAGACACCATCTGACACACACAGGATAGAGTGGACAGTAGTAGAGACACCATCTGACACACACAGGATAGAGTGGACAGTAGTAGAGACACACCATCTGACACACACAGGATAGAGTGGACAGTAGTAGAGACACACCATCTGACACCATCACACACAGGATAGAGTGGACAGTAGTAGAGACACCATCTGACACACACAGGATAGAGTGGACAGTAGTAGAGACACACATCTGACACACACAGGATAGAGTGGACAGTAGTAGACACACCATCTGACACACACAGGATAGAGTGGACAGTAGTAGAGACACCATCTGACACACACAGGATAGAGTGGACAGTAGTAGAGACACCATCTGACACACACAGGATAGAGTGGACAGTAGTAGAGACACCATCTGACACACACAGGATAGAGTGGACAGTAGTAGAGACACCATCTGACACACACAGGATAGAGTGGACAGTAGTAGAGACACCATCTGACACACACAGGATAGAGTGGACAGTAGTAGAGACACCATCTGACACACACAGGATAGAGTGGACAGTAGTAGAGACACCATCTGACACACACAGGATAGAGTGGACAGTAGTAGAGACACACATCTGACACACACAGGATAGAGTGGACAGTAGTAGAGACACACCATCTGACACACAGGATAGAGTGGACAGTAGTAGAGACACCATCTGACACACACAGGATAGAGTGGACAGTAGTAGAGACACCATCTGACACACACAGGATAGAGTGGACAGTAGTAGAGACACACATCTGAGAGACACACATCTGACACACACAGGATAGAGTGGACAGTAGTAGAGACACACCATCTGACACACACAGGATAGAGTGGACAGTAGTAGAGACACCATCTGACACACACAGGATAGAGTGGACAGTAGTAGAGACACACCATCTGACACACACAGGATAGAGTGGACAGTAGTAGAGACACCATCTGACACACACAGGATAGAGTGGACAGTAGTAGAGACACCATCTGACACACACAGGATAGAGTGGACAGTAGTAGAGACACACCATCTGACACACACAGGATAGAGTGGACAGTAGTAGAGACACACCATCTGACACACACAGGATAGAGTGGACAGTAGTAGAGACACCATCTGACACACACAGGATAGAGTGGACAGTAGTAGAGACACCATCTGACACACACAGGATAGAGTGGACAGTAGTAGAGACACCATCTGACACACACAGGATAGAGTGGACAGTAGTAGACACCATCTGACACACAGGATCTGACACACCATCTGACACACACAGGATAGAGTGGACAGTAGTAGAGACACCATCTGACACACACAGGATAGAGTGGACAGTAGTAGAGACACCATCTGACACACACAGGATAGAGTGGACAGTAGTAGAGACACCATCTGACACACACAGGATAGAGTGGACAGTAGTAGAGACACACATCTGACACACACAGGATAGAGTGGACAGTAGTAGAGACACACATCTGACACACACAGGATAGAGTGGACAGTAGTAGAGACACACATCTGACACACACAGGATAGAGTGGACAGTAGTAGAGACACCATCTGACACACACAGGATAGAGTGGACAGTAGTAGAGACACACCATCTGACACACACAGGATAGAGTGGACAGTAGTAGAGACACCATCTGACACACAGGATAGAGTGGACAGTAGTAGAGACACCATGACACACACAGGATAGAGTGGACAGTAGTAGAGACACCATCTGACACACACAGGATAGAGTGGACAGTAGTAGAGACACACCATCTGACACACACAGGATAGAGTGGACAGTAGTAGAGACACCATCTGACACACACAGGATAGAGTGGACAGTAGTAGAGACACACCATCTGACACACACAGGATAGAGTGGACAGTAGTAGAGACACCATCATCTGACACACACAGGATAGAGTGGACAGTAGTAGAGACACCATCTGACACACACAGGATAGAGTGGACAGTAGTAGAGACACCATCTGACATACACAGGATAGAGTGGACAGTAGTAGAGACACAACATCTGACACACACAGGATAGAGTGGACAGTAGTAGAGACACACATCTGACACACACAGGATAGAGTGGACAGTGTAGAGACACACCATCTGACACACACAGGATAGAGTGGACAGTAGTAGACATCACCATCTGACACACACAGGATAGAGTGGACAGTAGTAGAGACACCATCTGTAGAGTGGACAGTAGTAGAGACACCATCTGACACACACAGGATAGAGTGGACAGTAGTAGAGACACCATCTGACACACACAGGATAGAGTGGACAGTAGTAGAGACACACCATCTGACACACACAGGATAGAGTGGACAGTAGTAGAGACACACATCTGACACACACAGGATAGAGTAGGACAGTAGTAGAGACACACATCTGACACACACAGGATAGAGTGGACAGTAGTAGAGACACACCATCTGACACACACAGGATAGAGTGGACAGTAGTAGAGACACACATCTGACACACACAGGGATAGAGTGGACAGTAGTAGAGACACACCATCTGACACACACAGGATAGAGTGGACAGTAGTAGAGACACCATCTGACACACACAGGATAGAGTGGACAGTAGTAGAGACACACATCTGACACACACAGGATAGAGTGGACAGTAGTAGAGACACACCATCTGACACACACAGGATAGAGTGGACAGTAGTGAGACAGACACACAGGATAGTGGACAGTAGTAGACACCATCTGACACACACAGGATAGAGTGGACAGTAGTAGAGACACCATCTGACACACACAGGATAGAGTGGACAGTAGTAGAGACACCATCTGACACACACAGGATAGAGTGGACAGTAGTAGAGACACAACATCTGACACACAGGATAGAGTGGACAGTAGTAGAGACACACCATCTGACACACACAGGATAGAGTGGACAGTAGTAGAGACACCATCTGACACACACAGGATAGAGTGGACAGTAGTAGAGACACACATCTGACACACACAGGATAGAGTGGACAGTAGTAGAGACACCCATCTGACACACACAGGATAGAGTGGACAGTAGTAGAGACACACCATCTGACACACACAGGATAGAGTGGACAGTAGTAGAGACACACATCTGACACACACAGGATAGAGTGGACAGTAGTAGAGACAGTAGTAGAGACACATCTGGACAGTAGTAGAGACACCATCTGACACACACAGGATAGAGTGGACAGTAGTAGAGACACACATCTGACACACACAGGATAGAGTGGACAGTAGTAGAGACACCATCTGACACACACAGGATAGAGTGGACAGTAGTAGAGACACACATCTGACACACACAGGATAGAGTGGACAGTAGTAGAGACACACCATCTGACACACACAGGATAGAGTGGACAGTAGTAGAGACACCATCTGACACACACAGGATAGAGTGGACAGTAGTAGAGACACACCATCTGACACACACAGGATAGAGTGGACAGTAGTAGAGACACACCATCTGACACACACAGGATAGAGTGGACAGTAGTAGAGACACCATCTGACACACACAGGATAGAGTGGACAGTAGTAGAGACACCATCTGACACACACAGGATAGAGTGGACAGTAGTAGAGACACCATCTGACACACACAGGATAGAGTGGACAGTAGTAGAGACACCATCTGACACACACAGGATAGAGTGGACAGTAGTAGAGACACACCATCTGACACACACAGGATAGAGTGGACAGTAGTAGAGACACCATCTGACACACACAGGATAGAGTGGACAGTAGTAGAGACACCATCTGACACACACAGGATAGAGTGGACAGTAGTAGAGACACACCATCTGACACACACAGGATAGAGTGGACAGTAGCTGACACACACAGGAGTAGACACACACCATCTGGCACACACAGGATAGAGTGGACAGTAGTAGAGACACCATCTGACATACACAGGATAGAGTGGACAGTAGTAGAGACACAACATCTGACACACACAGGATAGAGTGGACAGTAGTAGAGACACCATCTGACACACACAGGATAGAGTGGACAGTAGTAGAGACACACTATCTGACACACACAGGATAGACTGGACAGTAGTAGAGACACCATCTGACACACACAGGATAGAGTGGACAGTAGTAGAGACACCATCTGACACACACAGGATAGAGTGGACAGTAGTAGAGACACCATCTGACACACACAGGATAGAGTGGACAGTAGTAGAGACACCATCTGACACACACAGGATAGAGTGGACAGTAGTAGAGACACACCATCTGACACACACAGGATAGAGTGGACAGTAGTAGAGACACACATCTGACACACACAGGATAGAGTGGACAGTAGTAGAGACACACCATCTGACACACACAGGATAGAGTGGACAGTAGTAGAGACACACCATCTGACACACACAGGATAGAGTGGACAGTAGTAGAGACACACCATCTGACACACACAGGATAGAGTGGACAGTAGTAGAGACACCATCTGACACACACAGGATAGAGTGGACAGTAGTAGGAGACACACATCTGACACACACAGGATAGAGTGGACAGTAGTAGAGACACTATCTGACACACACAGGATAGAGTGGACAGTAGTAGAGACACACCATCTGACACACACAGGATAGAGTGGACAGTAGTAGAGACACACATCTGACACACACAGGATAGAGTGGACAGTAGTAGAGACACCATCTGACACACACAGGATAGAGTGGACAGTAGTAGAGACACCATCTGACACACACAGGATAGAGTGGACAGTAGTAGAGACACCATCTGACACACACAGGATAGAGTGGACAGTAGTAGAGACACACTATCTGACACACACAGGATAGAGTGGACAGTAGTAGAGACACCATCTGACACACACAGGATAGAGTGGACAGTAGTAGAGACACCATCTGACACACACAGGATAGAGTGGACAGTAGTAGAGACACACCATCTGACACACACAGGATAGAGAGGACAGTAGTAGAGACACACATCTGACACACACAGGACAGTAGTAGAGTGGACACACCATCTGACACACACAGGATAGAGTGGACAGTAGTAGAGACACCATCTGACATACACAGGATAGAGTGGACAGTAGTAGAGACACAACATCTGACACACACAGGATAGAGTGGACAGTAGTAGAGACACACCATCTGACACACACAGGATAGAGTGGACAGTAGTAGAGACACCATCTGACACAAACAGGATAGAGTGGACAGTAGTAGAGACACACCATCTGACACACACAGGATAGAGTGGACAGTAGTAGAGACACCATCTGACACACACAGGATAGAGTGGACAGTAGTAGAGACACCATCTGACACACACAGGATAGAGTGGACAGTAGTAGAGACACACCATCTGACACACACAGGATAGAGTGGACAGTAGTAGACACACACCATCTGACACACACAGGATAGAGTGGACAGTAGTAGAGACACCATCTGACATACACAGGATAGAGTGGACAGTAGTAGAGACACACCATCTGACACACACAGGATAGAGTGGACAGTAGTAGAGACACCATCTGACACACACACAGGATAGAGTGGACAGTAGTAGAGACACCATCTGACACACACAGGATAGAGTGGACACACACCACAGGATAGAGTGGACAGTAGTAGAGACACACCATCTGACATACACAGGATAGAGTGGACAGTAGTAGAGACACAACATCTGACACACACAGGATAGAGTGGACAGTAGTAGAGACACACCATCTGACACACACAGGATAGAGTGGACAGTAGTAGAGACACACCATCTGACACACACAGGATAGAGTGGACAGTAGTAGAGACACAACATCTGACACACACAGGATAGAGTGGACAGTATTAGAGACACACCATCTGACACACACAGGATAGAGTGGACAGTAGTAGAGACACACCATCTGACACACACAGGATAGAGTGGACAGTAGTAGAGACACACCATCTGACACACACAGGATAGAGTGGACAGTAGTAGAGACACACCATCTGACACACAGGATAGAGTGGACAGTAGTAGAGACACACCATCTGACACACACAGGATAGAGTGGACAGTTGTAGAGACACCATCTGACACACACAGGATAGAGTGGACAGTAGTAGAGACACCATCTGACACACACAGGATAGAGTGGACAGTAGTAGAGACACACCATCTGACATACACAGGATAGAGTGGACAGTAGTAGAGACACAACATCTGACACACACAGGATAGAGTAGACAGTAGTAGAGACACACCATCTGACACACACAGGATAGAGTGGACAGTAGTAGAGACACACCATCTGACACACACAGGATAGAGTGGACAGTAGTAGAGACACAACATCTGACACACACAGGATAGAGTGGACAGTATTAGAGACACACCATCTGACACACACAGGATAGAGTGGACAGTAGTAGAGACACAACATCTGACAAACACAGGATAGAGTGGACAGTAGTAGAGACACACCATCTGACACACACAGGATAGAGTGGACAGTAGTAGAGACACCATCTGACACACACAGGATAGAGTGGACAGTAGTAGAGACACCATCTGACACACACAGGATAGAGTGGACAGTAGTAGAGACACACTATCTGACACACACAGGATAGAGTGGACAGTAGTAGAGACACACTATCTGACACACACAGGATAGAGTGGACAGTAGTAGAGACACCATCTGACACACACAGGATAGAGTGGACAGTAGTAGAGACACCATCTGACACACACAGGATAGAGTGGACAGTAGTAGAGACACACTATCTGACACACACAGGATAGAGTGGACAGTAGTAGACACACACCATCTGACACACACAGGATAGAGTGGACAGTAGTAGAGACACCATCTGACATACACTGGATAGAGTGGACAGTAGTAGAGACACAACATCTGACACACACAGGATAGAGTGGACAGTAGTAGAGACACACCATCTGACACACACAGGATAGAGTGGACAGTAGTAGAGACACACCATCTGACACACACAGGATAGAGTGGACAGTAGTAGAGACACCATCTGACACACACAGGATAGAGTGGACAGTAGTAGAGACACCATCTGACACACACAGGATAGAGTGGACAGTAGTAGAGACACACCATCTGACACACACAGGATAGAGTGGACAGTAGTAGAGACACCATCTGACATACACAGGATAGAGTGGACAGTAGTAGAGACACAACATCTGACACACACAGGATAGAGTAGACAGTAGTAGAGACACACCATCTGACACACACAGGATAGAGTGGACAGTAGTAGAGACACACCATCTGACACACACAGGATAGAGTGGACAGTAGTAGAGACACAACATCTGACACACACAGGATAGAGTGGACAGTAGTAGAGACACACCATCTGACACACACAGGATAGAGTGGACAGTAGTAGAGACACAACATCTGACAAACACAGGATAGAGTGGACAGTAGTAGAGACACACCATCTGACACACACAGGATAGAGTGGACAGTAGTAGAGACACCATCTGACACACACAGGATAGAGTGGACAGTAGTAGAGACACCATCTGACACACACAGGATAGAGTGGACAGTAGTAGAGACACACTATCTGACACACACAGGATAGAGTGGACAGTAGTAGAGACACACCATCTGACACACACAGGATAGAGTGGACAGTAGTAGAGACACCATCTGACACACACAGGATAGAGTGGACAGTAGTAGAGACACCATCTGACACACACAGGATAGAGTGGACAGTAGTAGAGACACCATCTGACACACACAGGATAGAGTGGACAGTAGTAGAGACACACTATCTGACACACACAGGATAGAGTGTACAGTAGTAGAGACAACCATCTGACACACACAGGATAGAGTGGACAGTAGTAGAGACACCATCTGACACACACAGGATAGAGTGGACAGTAGTAGAGACACAACATCTGACACACACAGGATAGAGTGGACAGTAGTAGAGACACAACATCTGACACACACAGGATAGAGTGGACAGTAGTAGAGACACCATCTGACACACACGGGATAGAGTGGACAGTAGTAGAGACACCATCTGACACACACAGGATAGAGTGGACAGTAGTAGAGACACCATCTGACACACACAGGATAGAGTGGACTGAGACACACATCTGAGGATAGAGTGGACAGTAGTAGAGACACACCATCTGACACACACAGGATAGAGTGGACAGTAGTAGAGACACAACATCTGACACACACAGGATAGAGTGGACAGTAGTAGAGACACACCATCTGACACACACAGGATAGAGTGGACAGTAGTAGAGACACACCATCTGACACACACAGGATAGAGTGGACAGTAGTAGAGACACCATCTGACACACACAGGATAGAGTGGACAGTAGTAGAGACACACTATCTGACACACACCATCTGATAGAGTGGACAGTAGTAGAGACACCATCTGACACACACAGGATAGAGTGGACAGTAGTAGAGACACCATCTGACACACACAGGATAGAGTGGACAGTAGTAGAGACACACTATCTGACACACACAGGATAGAGTGGACAGTAGTAGAGACACCATCTGACACACACAGGATAGAGTGGACAGTAGTAGAGACACACTATCTGACACACACAGGATAGAGTGTACAGTAGTAGAGACAACCATCTGACACACACAGGATAGAGTGGACAGTAGTAGAGACACCATCTGACACACACAGGATAGAGTGGACAGTAGTAGAGACACAACATCTGACACACACAGGATAGAGTGGACAGTAGTAGAGACACAACATCTGACACACACAGGATAGAGTGGACAGTAGTAGAGACACCATCTGACACACACGGGATAGAGTGGACAGTAGTAGAGACACCATCTGACACACACAGGATAGAGTGGACAGTAGTAGAGACACACCATCTGACACACACAGGATAGAGTGGACAGTAGTAGAGACACACCATCTGACACACACAGGATAGAGTGGACAGTAGTAGAGACACACCATCTGACACACACAGGATAGAGTGGACAGTAGTAGAGACACACCATCTGACACACACAGGATAGAGTGGACAGTAGTAGAGACACACCATCTGACACACACAGGATAGAGTGGACAGTAGTAGAGACACCATCTGACACACACAGGATAGAGTGGACAGTAGTAGAGACACACATCTGACACACACAGGATAGAGTGGACAGTAGTAGAGACACCATCTGACACACAGGATAGAGTGGACAGTAGTAGAGACACCATCTGACACACACAGGATAGAGTGGACAGTAGTAGAGACACCATCTGACACACACAGGATAGAGTGGACAGTAGTAGAGACACACCATCTGACATACACAGGATAGAGTGGACAGTAGTAGAGACACAACATCTGACACACACAGGATAGAGTAGACAGTAGTAGAGACACCCATCTGACACACACAGGATAGAGTGGACAGTAGTAGAGACACCATCTGACACACACAGGATAGAGTGGACAGTAGTAGAGACACACATCTGACACACACAGGATAGAGTGGACAGTAGTAGAGACACACCATCTGACACACACAGGATAGAGTGGACAGTAGTAGAGACACCATCTGACACACACAGGATAGAGTGGACAGTAGTAGAGACACCATCTGACACACACAGGATAGAGTGGACAGTAGTAGAGACACCATCTGACACACACAGGATAGAGTGGACAGTAGTAGAGACACCATCTGACACACACAGGATAGAGTGGACAGTAGTAGAGACACCATCTGACACATCACAGGATAGAGTGGACAGTAGTAGAGACACCATCTGACACACAGGATAGAGTGGACAGTAGTAGAGACACACTATCTGACACCATCTGACACACAGGATAGAGTGGACAGTAGTAGAGACACCATCTGACACACACAGGATAGAGTGGACAGTAGTAGAGACACACATCTGACACACAGGATAGAGTGGACAGTAGTAGAGACACACATCTGACACACACAGGATAGACAGTAGTAGAGACACCATCTGACACACACAGGATAGAGTGGACAGTAGTAGAGACACCATCTGACACACACAGGATAGAGTGGACAGTAGTAGAGACACCATCTGACACACACAGGATAGAGTGGACAGTAGTAGAGACACACCATCTGACACACACAGGATAGAGTGGACAGTAGTAGACACACACCATCTGACACACACAGGATAGAGTGGACAGTAGTAGAGACACCATCTGACATACACAGGATAGAGTGGACAGTAGTAGAGACACCATCTGACACACACAGGATAGAGTGGACAGTAGTAGAGACACCATCTGACACACACAGGATAGAGTGGACAGTAGTAGAGACACCATCCTGACAGTATCGACACACACAGTAGAGTGGACTACACACACAGGATAGAGTGGACAGTAGTAGAGACACACATCTGACACACACAGGATAGAGTGGACAGTAGAGACACCATCTGACACACACAGGATAGAGTGGACAGTAGTAGAGACACCATCTGACACACACAGGATAGAGTGGACAGTAGTAGAGACACCATCTGACACACACAGGATAGAGTGGACAGTAGTAGAGACACCATCTGACACACACAGGATAGAGTGGACAGTAGTAGAGACACCATCTGACACACACAGGATAGAGTGGACAGTAGTAGAGACACACATCTGACACACACAGGATAGAGTGGACAGTAGTAGAGACACCATCTGACACACACAGGATAGAGTGGACAGTAGTAGAGACACACATCTGACACACACAGGATAGAGTGGACAGTAGTAGAGACACACATCTGACACACACAGGATAGAGTGGACAGTAGTAGAGACACACCATCTGACACACACAGGATAGAGTGGACAGTAGTAGAGACACCATCTGACATCTGACACATCTGACAGGATAGAGTGGACAGTAGTAGAGACACCATCTGACACACACAGGATAGAGTGGACAGTAGTAGAGACACACATCTGACACACACAGGATAGAGTGGACAGTAGTAGAGACACCATCTGACACACACAGGATAGAGTGGACAGTAGTAGAGACACACCATCTGACACACAGGATAGAGTGGACAGTAGTAGAGACACACCATCTGACACACACAGGATAGAGTGGACAGTAGTAGAGACACACTATCTGACACACACAGGATAGAGTGGACAGTAGTAGAGACACCATCTGACACACACAGGATAGAGTGGACAGTAGTAGAGACACCATCTGACACACACAGGATAGAGTGGACAGTAGTAGAGACACACTATCTGACACACACAGAGTGGACAGTAGTAGAGACACCATCTGACACACACAGATAGAGTGGACAGTAGTAGAGACACACATCTGACACACACAGGATAGAGTGGACAGTAGTAGAGACACCATCTGACACACACAGGATAGAGTGGACAGTAGTAGAGACACCATCTGACACAAACAGGATAGAGTGGACAGTAGTAGAGACACACCATCTGACACACACAGGATAGAGTGGACAGTAGTAGAGACACCATCTGACACACACAGGATAGTGGACAGTAGTAGAGACACCATCTGACACACATCAGGATAGAGTGGACAGTAGTAGAGACACCATCTGACACACACAGGATAGAGTGGACAGTAGTAGAGACACCATCTGACACACACAGGATAGAGTGGACAGTAGTAGAGACACCATCTGACACACACAGGATAGAGTGGACAGTAGTAGAGACACCATCTGACACACACAGGATAGAGTGGACAGTAGTAGAGACACCATCTGACACACACAGGATAGAGTGGACAGTAGTAGAGACACCATCTGACACACACAGGATAGAGTGGACAGTAGTAGAGACACACATCTGACACACACAGGATAGAGTGGACAGTAGTAGAGACACACCATCTGATAGAGTGGACAGTAGTAGAGACACACTGACACAATACAGGATAGAGTGGACAGTAGTAGAGACACACATCTGACACACACAGGATAGAGTGGACAGTAGTAGAGACACACCATCTGACACACACAGGATAGAGTGGACAGTAGTAGAGACACCATCTGACACACACAGGATAGAGTGGACAGTAGTAGAGACACCATCTGACACACACAGGATAGAGTGGACAGTAGTAGAGACACACACATCTGACACACACAGGATAGAGTGGACAGTAGTAGAGACACCATCTGACACACACAGGATAGAGTGGACAGTAGTAGAGACACACCATCTGACACACACAGGATAGAGTGGACAGTAGTAGAGACACCATCTGACACACACAGGATAGAGTGGACAGTAGTAGAGACACAACATCTGACACACACAGGATAGAGTGGACAGTAGTAGAGACACATCTGACATCTGACAGTAGTAGAGACACACATCTGACAGGATAGAGTGGACAGTAGTAGAGACACACCATCTGACACACACAGGATAGAGTGGACAGTAGTAGAGACACCATCTGACACACACAGGATAGAGTGGACAGTAGTAGAGACACACATCTGACACACACAGGATAGAGTGGACAGTAGTAGAGACACCATCTGACACACACAGGATAGAGTGGACAGTAGTAGAGACACACATCTGACACACACAGGATAGAGTGGACAGTAGTAGAGACACACCATCTGACACACACAGGATAGAGTGGACAGTAGTAGAGACACCATCTGACACACACAGGATAGAGTGGACAGTAGTAGAGACACAACATCTGACACACACAGGATAGAGTGGACAGTAGTAGAGACACCATCTGACACACACAGGATAGAGTGGACAGTAGTAGAGACACCATCTGACACACACAGGATAGAGTGGACAGTAGTAGAGACACCATCTGACACACACAGGATAGAGTGGACAGTAGTAGAGACACCATCTGACACACACAGGATAGAGTGGACAGTAGTAGAGACACCATCTGACACACACAGGATAGAGTGGACAGTAGTAGAGACACACATCTGACACACACAGGATAGAGTGGACAGTAGTAGAGACACCATCTGACACACACAGGATCTGACACACATCAGGATAGAGTGGACAGTAGTAGAGACACCATCTGACACACACAGGATAGAGTGGACAGTAGTAGAGACACCATCTGACACACACAGGATAGAGTGGACAGTAGTAGAGACACATCTGACACACACAGGATAGAGTGGACAGTAGTAGAGACACACATCTGACACACACAGGATAGAGTGGAGTAGTAGAGACACACTATCTGACACACACAGGATAGAGTGGACAGTAGTAGAGACACCATCTGACACACACAGGATAGAGTGGACAGTAGTAGAGACACAGAGACATCATCTGACACACACAGGATAGAGTGGACAGTAGTAGAGACACACATCTGACACACACAGGATAGAGTGGACAGTAGTAGAGACACCATCTGACACACACAGGATAGAGTGGACAGTAGTAGAGACACCATCTGACACACACAGGATAGAGTGGACAGTAGTAGAGACACACTGACACATCTGACACACACAGGATAGAGTGGACAGTAGTAGAGACACACCATCTGACACACACAGGATAGAGTGGACAGTAGTAGAGACACACTATCTGACACACACAGGATAGAGTGGACAGTAGTAGAGACACCATCTGACACACACAGGATAGAGTGGACAGTAGTAGAGACACCATCTGACACACACAGGATAGAGTGGACAGTAGTAGAGACACCATCTGACACACACAGGATAGAGTGGACAGTAGTAGAGACACCATCTGACACACACAGGATAGAGTGGACAGTAGTAGAGACACCATCTGACACAAACAGGATAGAGTGGACAGTAGTAGAGACACACCATCTGACACACACAGGATAGAGTGGACAGTAGTAGAGACACCATCTGACACACACAGGATAGAGTGGACAGTAGTAGAGACACCATCTGACACACACAGGATAGAGTGGACAGTAGTAGAGACACACATCTGACACACACAGGATAGAGTGGACAGTAGTAGAGACACCATCTGACACACACAGGATAGAGTGACAGTAGTAGAGACACCATCTGACACACACAGGATAGAGTGGACAGTAGTAGAAACACCATCTGACAAACAGGATCAGTAGTAGAGACACCATCTGACACACAGGATAGAGTGGACAGTAGTAGAGACACACCATCTGACACACACAGGATAGAGTGGACAGTAGTAGAGACACCATCTGACACACACAGGATAGAGTGGACAGTAGTAGAGACACACCATCTGACACACACAGGATAGAGTGGACAGTAGTAGAGACACACCATCTGACACACAGGATAGAGTGGACAGTAGTAGAGACACAACATCTGACACACACAGGATAGAGTGGACAGTAGTAGAGACACCATCTGACACACACAGGATAGAGTGGACAGTAGTAGAGACACACCATCTGACACACACAGGATAGAGTGGACAGTAGTAGAGACACCATCTGACACACACAGGATAGAGTGGACAGTAGTAGAGACACCATCTGACACACACAGGATAGAGTGGACAGTAGTAGAGACACACATCTGACACACACAGGATAGAGTGGACAGTAGTAGAGACACCATCTGACACACACAGGATAGAGTGGACAGTAGTAGAGACACACCATCTGACACACACAGGATAGAGTGGACAGTAGTAGAGACACCATCTGACACACACAGGATAGAGTGGACAGTAGTAGAGACACACCATCTGACACACACAGGATAGAGTGGACAGTAGTAGAGACACACTATCTGACACACACAGGATAGAGTGGACAGTAGTAGAGACACCATCTGACACACACAGGATAGAGTGGACAGTAGTAGAGACACCATCTGACACACACAGGATAGAGTGGACAGTAGTAGAGACACACTATCTGACACACACAGGATAGAGTGGACAGTAGTAGAGACACACATCTGACACACACAGGATAGAGTGGACAGTAGTAGAGACACCCATCTGACACACACAGGATAGAGTGGACAGTAGTAGAGACACACATCTGACACACACAGGATAGAGTGGACAGTAGTAGAGACACCATCTGACACACACAGGATAGAGTGGACAGTAGTAGAGACACACCATCTGACACACACAGGATAGAGTGGACAGTAGTAGAGACACACATCTGACACACAGGATAGAGTGGACAGTAGTAGAGACACACCATCTGACACACACAGGATAGAGTGGACAGTAGTAGAGACACCATCTGACACACACAGGATAGAGTGGACAGTAGTAGTGGAACAGTAGTAGAGACACACATCTGACACACACAGGATAGAGTGGACAGTAGTAGAGACACCATCTGACACACACAGGATAGAGTGGACAGTAGTAGAGACACATCTGACAAACAGGATAGAGTGGACAGTAGTAGAGACACCATCTGACACACACAGGATAGAGTGGACAGTAGTAGAGACACACCATCTGACACACACAGGATAGAGTGGACAGTAGTAGAGACACCATCTGACACACACAGGATAGAGTGGACAGTAGTAGAGACACACCATCTGACACACACAGGATAGAGTGGACAGTAGTAGAGACACACCATCTGACACACACAGGATAGAGTGGACAGTAGTAGACACACCATCTGACACACACAGGATAGAGTGGACAGTAGTAGAGACACAACATCTGACACACACAGGATAGAGTGGACAGTAGTAGAGACACACCATCTGACACACACAGGATAGAGTGGACAGTAGTAGAGACACCCATCTGAGATAGAGTGGACACATCTGACACACACAGGATAGAGTGGACAGTAGTAGAGACACACCATCTGACACACACAGGATAGAGTGGACAGTAGTAGAGACACCATCTGACACACACAGGATAGAGTGGACAGTAGTAGAGACACCATCTGACACACACAGGATAGAGTGGACAGTAGTAGAGACACACTATCTGACACACACAGGATAGAGTGGACAGTAGTAGAGACACCATCTGACACACACAGGATAGAGTGGACAGTAGTAGAGACACAACATCTGACACACACAGGATAGAGTGGACAGTAGTAGAGACACACCATCTGACACACACAGGATCAGTAGTAGAGACACATCTGACAGGATAGAGTGGACAGTAGTAGAGACACACCATCTGACACACACAGGATAGAGTGGACAGTAGTAGAGACACCATCTGACACACACAGGATAGAGTGGACAGTAGTAGAGACACCATCTGACACACACAGGATAGAGTGGACAGTAGTAGAGAGACACCATCTGACACACACAGGATAGAGTGGACAGTAGTAGAGACACCATCTGACACACACAGGATAGAGTGGACAGTAGTAGAGACACACCATCTGACACACACAGGATAGAGTGGACAGTAGTAGAGACACCATCTGACACACACAGGATAGAGTGGACAGTAGTAGAGACACCATCTGACACACACAGGATAGAGTGGACAGTAGTAGAGACACACTATCTGACACACACAGGATAGAGTGGACAGTAGTAGAGACACACTATCTGACACACACAGGATAGAGTGGACAGGAGAGACACACATCTGACACACACAGGATAGAGTGGACAGAGTAGACACACTATCTGACACACACAGGATAGAGTGGACAGTAGTAGAGACACCATCTGACACACACAGGATAGAGTGGACAGTAGTAGAGACACACCATCTGACACACACAGGATAGAGTGGACAGTAGTAGAGACACCATCTGACACACACAGGATAGAGTGGACAGAGACACCATCTGACACACACAGGATAGAGTGGACAGTAGTAGAGACACATCTGATCTGACACACAGGATAGAGTGGACAGTAGTAGAGACACAACATCTGACACACACAGGATAGAGTGGACAGTAGTAGAGACACCATCTGACACACACAGGATAGAGTGGACAGTAGTAGAGACACCATCTGACACACACAGGATAGAGTGGACAGTAGTAGAGACACACATCTGACACACACAGGATAGAGTGGACAGTAGTAGAGACACACATCTGACACACACAGGATAGAGTGGACAGTAGTAGAGACACAACATCTGACACACACAGGATAGAGTGGACAGTAGTAGAGACACACCATCTGACACACACAGGATAGAGTGGACAGTAGTAGAGACACACCATCTGACACACACAGGATAGAGTGGACAGTAGTAGAGACACCATCTGACACACACAGGATAGAGTGGACAGTAGTAGAGACACACTATCTGACACACACAGGATAGAGTGGACAGTAGTAGAGACACCATCTGACACACACAGGATAGAGTGGACAGTAGTAGAGACACCATCTGACACACACAGGATAGAGTGGACAGTAGTAGAGACACACATCTGACACACACATAGGATAGTAGAGACACCATGGACAGGATAGAGTAGTAGAGACACCATCTGACACACACAGGATAGAGTGGACAGTAGTAGAGACACAACATCTGACACACACAGGATAGAGTGGACAGTAGTAGAGACACCATCTGACACACACAGGATAGACACACACAGGATGGACAGTAGTAGAGACACACATCTGACACACACAGGATAGAGTGGACAGTAGTAGAGACACACCATCTGACACACACAGGATAGAGTGGACAGTAGTAGAGACACACATCTGACACACAGGATAGAGTGGACAGTAGTAGAGACACCATCTGACACACACAGGATAGAGTGGACAGTAGTAGAGACACCATCTGACACACACAGGATAGAGTGGACAGTAGTAGAGACACCATCTGACACACACAGGATAGAGTGGACAGTAGTAGAGACACACTATCTGACACACACACACAGATAGAGTGGACAGTAGTAGAGACACACTATCTGACACACACAGGATAGAGTGGACAGTAGTAGAGACACACTATCTGACACACACAGGATAGAGTGGACAGTAGTAGAGACACACTATCTGACACACACAGGATAGAGTGGACAGTAGTAGAGACACACATCTGACACACACAGGATAGAGTGGACAGTAGTAGAGACACCATCTGACACACACAGGATAGAGTGGACAGTAGTAGAGACACACATCTGACACACACAGGATAGAGTGGACAGTAGTAGAGACACACATCTGACACACACAGGATAGAGTGGACAGTAGTAGAGACACACCATCTGACACACACACACAGGATAGAGTGGACAGTAGTAGAGACACACTATCTGACACACACAGGATAGAGTGGACAGTAGTAGAGACACCATCTGACACACACAGGATAGAGTGGACAGTAGTAGAGACACCATCTGACACACACAGGATAGAGTGGACAGTAGTAGAGACACACTATCTGACACACACAGGATAGAGTGGACAGTAGTAGAGACACACTATCTGACACACACAGGATAGAGTGGACAGTAGTAGAGACACCATCTGACACACACAGGATAGAGTGGACAGTAGTAGAGACACCATCTGACACACACAGGATAGAGTGGACAGTAGTAGAGACACCATCTGACACACACAGGATAGAGTGGACAGTAGTAGAGACACTATCTGACACACACAGGATAGAGTGGACAGTAGTAGAGACACACCATCTGACACACACAGGATAGAGTGGACAGTAGTAGAGACACACCATCTGACACACAGAGGATAGAGTGGACAGTAGTAGAGACACACTATCTGACACACACAGGATAGAGTGGACAGTAGTAGAGACACCATCTGACACACACAGGATAGAGTGGACAGTAGTAGAGACACCATCTGACACACACAGGATAGAGTGGACAGTAGTAGAGACACCATCTGACACACACAGGATAGAGTGGACAGTAGTAGAGACACCATCTGACACACACAGGATAGAGTGAACAGTAGTAGAAACACCATCTGACAAACAGGATAGAGTGGACAGTAGTAGAGACACCATCTGACACACACAGGATAGAGTGGACAGTAGTAGAGACACACCATCTGACACACACAGGATAGAGTGGACAGTAGTAGAGACACCATCTGACACACACAGGATAGAGTGGACAGTAGTAGAGACACACCATCTGACACACACAGGATAGAGTGGACAGTAGTAGAGACACACCATCTGACACACACAGGATAGAGTGGACAGTAGTAGAGACACAACATCTGACACACACAGGATAGAGTGGACAGTAGTAGAGACACACCATCTGACACACACAGGATAGAGTGGACAGTAGTAGAGACACACCATCTGACACACACAGGATAGAGTGGACAGTAGTAGAGACACCATCTGACACACACAGGATAGAGTGGACAGTAGTAGAGACACACTATCTGACACACACAGGATAGAGTGGACAGTAGTAGAGACACCATCTGACACACACAGGATAGAGTGGACAGTAGTAGAGACACCATCTGACACACACAGGATAGAGTGGACAGTAGTAGAGACACACTATCTGACACACACAGGATAGAGTGGACAGTAGTAGAGACACCATCTGACACACACAGGATAGAGTGGACAGTAGTAGAGACACAACATCTGACACACACAGGATAGAGTGGACAGTAGTAGAGACACCATCTGACACACACAGGATAGAGTGGACAGTAGTAGAGACACTATCTGACACACACAGGATAGAGTGGACAGTAGTAGAGACACACCATCTGACACACACAGGATAGAGTGGACAGTAGTAGAGACACACTATCTGACACACACAGGATAGAGTGGACAGTAGTAGAGACACCATCTGACACACACAGGATAGAGTGGACAGTAGTAGAGACACCATCTGACACACACAGGATAGAGTGGACAGTAGTAGAGACACCATCTGACACACACAGGATAGAGTGGACAGTAGTAGAGACACCATCTGACACACACAGGATAGAGTGGACAGTAGTAGAGACACCATCTGACACACACAGGATAGAGTGGACAGTAGTAGAGACACCATCTGACACACACAGGATAGAGTGGACAGTAGTAGAGACACACTATCTGACACACAGGATAGAGTGGACAGTAGTAGAGACACACTATCTGACACACACAGGATAGAGTGGACAGTAGTAGAGACACACTATCTGACACACACAGGATAGAGTGGACAGTAGTAGAGACACACTATCTGACACACACAGGATAGAGTGGACAGTAGTAGAGACACCATCTGACACACACAGGATAGAGTGGACAGTAGTAGAGACACCATCTGACACACACAGGATAGAGTGGACAGTAGTAGAGACACCATCTGACACACACAGGATAGAGTGGACAGTAGTAGAGACACACCATCTGACACACACAGGATAGAGTGGACAGTAGTAGAGACACACTATCTGACACACACAGGATAGAGTGGACAGTAGTAGAGACACCATCTGACACACACAGGATAGAGTGGACAGTAGTAGAGACACCATCTGACACACACAGGATAGAGTGGACAGTAGTAGAGACACACTATCTGACACACAGGATAGAGTGGACAGTAGTAGAGACACACTATCTGACACACACAGGATAGAGTGGACAGTAGTAGAGACACCATCTGACACACACAGGATAGAGTGGACAGTAGTAGAGACACCATCTGACACACACAGGATAGAGTGGACAGTAGTAGAGACACCATCTGACACACACAGGATAGAGTGGACAGTAGTAGAGACACTATCTGACACACACAGGATAGAGTGGACAGTAGTAGAGACACACCATCTGACACACACAGGATAGAGTGGACAGTAGTAGAGACACACCATCTGACACACAGAGGATAGAGTGGACAGTAGTAGAGACACACTATCTGACACACACAGGATAGAGTGGACAGTAGTAGAGACACCATCTGACACACACAGGATAGAGTGGACAGTAGTAGAGACACCATCTGACACACACAGGATAGAGTGGACAGTAGCAGAGACACCATCTGACACACACAGGATAGAGTGGACAGTAGTAGAGACACCATCTGACACACACAGGATAGAGTGAACAGTAGTAGAAACACCATCTGACAAACAGGATAGAGTGGACAGTAGTAGAGACACCATCTGACACACACAGGATAGAGTGGACAGTAGTAGAGACACACCATCTGACACACACAGGATAGAGTGGACAGTAGTAGAGACACCATCTGACACACACAGGATAGAGTGGACAGTAGTAGAGACACACCATCTGACACACACAGGATAGAGTGGACAGTAGTAGAGACACCATCTGACACACACAGGATAGAGTGGACAGTAGTAGAGACACACCATCTGACACACACAGGATAGAGTGGACAGTAGTAGAGACACACCATCTGACACACACAGGATAGAGTGGACAGTAGTAGAGACACCATCTGACACACACAGGATAGAGTGGACAGTAGTAGAGACACACCATCTGACACACACAGGATAGAGTGGACAGTAGTAGAGACACCATCTGACACAAACAGGATAGAGTGGACAGTAGTAGAGACACACCATCTGACACACACAGGATAGAGTGGACAGTAGTAGAGACACACCATCTGACACACACGGGATAGAGTGGACAGTAGTAGAGACACACCATCTGACACACACAGGATAGAGTGGACAGTAGTAGAGACACACCATCTGACACACACGGGATAGAGTGGACAGTAGTAGAGACACCATCTGACACACACAGGATAGAGTGGACAGTAGTAGAGACACCATCTGACACACACAGGATAGAGTTGACAGTAGTAGAGACACCATCTGACACACACAGGATAGAGTGGACAGTAGTAGAGACACACCATCTGACACACACAGGATAGAGTGGACAGTAGTAGAGACACAACATCTGACACACACAGGATAGAGTGGACAGTAGTAGAGACACACCATCTGACACACACAGGATAGAGTGGACAGTAGTAGAGACACCATCTGACACACACAGGCTAATCTGAAAACAAGACTCCCTAAATTGTATCAGCATATCGATTGCGCAACCAGGGCCGGAAAAACCTTGGATCATTGTTACTCTAAATTCCGCGACGCATATAAGGCCCTGCCCCGCCCTCTTTTCGGAAAAGCTGACCACGACTCCATTTTGTTGATCCCTGCCTACAGACAGAAACTAAAACGGGAGGCTTCCACGCTGAAGTCTGTCCAACGCTGGTCCGACCAAGCTGATTCCACACTCCAAGACTGCTTCCATCACGTGGACTGGGATATGTTTCGTACAACATTGACGAATACGCTGATTCGGTGTGCGAGTTCATTAGAACGTGCGTTGAAGATGTCGTTCCCATAGCAACGATTAAAACATTCCCTAACCAGAAACCGTGGATTGATGGCAGCATCCGCGTGAAACTGAAAGCGCGAACCACTGCTTTTAATCAGGGCAAGGTGACTGGTAACATGACCGAATACAAACAGTGCAGCTATTCCCTCCGCAAGGCTATCAAACAAGCTAAGCGTCAGTATAGAGACAAAGTAGAATCTCAATTCAACGGCTCAGACACAAGAGGTATGTGGCAGGGTCTACAGTCAATCACGGACTACAAGAAGAAAACCAGCCCAGTCACGGACCAGGATGTCTTGCTCCCAGGCAGACTAAATAACTTTTTTGCCCGCTTTGAGGACAATACAGTGCCACTGACACGGCCTGCAACGAAAACATGCGGACTCTCCTTCACTGCAGCCGAGGTGAGTAAAACATTTAAACGTGTTAACCCTCGCAGGGCTGCAGGCCCAGACGGCATCCCCAGCCGCGCCCTCAGAGCATGCGCAGACCAGCTGGCCGGTGTGTTTAGGGACATATTCAATCAATCCCTATACCAGTCTGCTGTTCCCACATGCTTCAAGAGGGCCACCATTGTTCCTGTTCCCAAGAAAGCTAAGGTAACTGAGCTTAACGACTACCGCCCCGTAGCACTCACTTCCGTCATCATGAAGTGCTTTGAGAGACTAGTCAAGGACCATATCACCTCCACTCTACCTGACACCCTAGACCCACTCCAATTTGCTTACCGCCCAAATAGGTCCACAGACGATGCAATCTCAACCACACTGCACACTGCCCTAACCCATCTGGACAAGAGGAATACCTATGTGAGAATGCTGTTCATCGACTACAGCTCGGCAACAGCCCTGTGCAACTGGGTACTGGACTTCCTGACGGGCCGCCCCCAGGTGGTGAGGGTAGGCAACAACATCTCCACCCCGCTGATCCTCAACACTGGGGCCCCACAAGGGTGCGTTCTGAGCCCTCTCCTGTACTCCCTGTTCACCCACGACTGCGTGGCCACGCACGCCTCCAACTCAATCATCAAGTTTGCGGACGACACAACAGTGGTAGGCTTGATTACCAACAACGACGAGACGGCCTACAGGGAGGAGGTGAGGGCCCTCGGAGTGTAGTGTCAGGAAAATAACCTCACACTCAACGTCAACAAAACTAAGGAGATGATTGTGGACTTCAGGAAACAGCAGAGGGAACACCCCCCTATCCACATCGATGGAACAGTAGTGGAGAGGGTAGTAAGTTTTAAGTTCCTCGGCATACACATCACAGACAAACTGAATTGGTCCACTCACACAGACAGCATCGTGAAGAAGGCGCAGCAGCGCCTCTTCAACCTCAGGAGGCTGAAGAAATTTGGCTTGTCACCAAAAGCACTCACAAACTTCTACAGATGCACAATCGAGAGCATCCTGGCGGGCTGTATCACCGCCTGGTACGGCAACTGCTCCGCCCACAACTGTAAGGCTCTCCAGAGGGTAGTGAGGTCTGCACAACGCATCACCGGGGGCAAACTACCTGCCCTCCAGGACACCTACACCACCCGATGTTACAGGAAGGCCATAAAGATCATCAAGGACAACAACCACCCGAGCCACTGCCTGTTCACCCCGCTATCATCCAGAAGGCGAGGTCAGTACAGGTGCATCAAAGCTGGGACCGAGAGACTGAAAAACAGCTTCTATCTCAAGGCCATCAGACTGTTAAACAGCCACCACTAACATTGAGTGGCTGCTGCCAACACACTGACACTGACTCAACTCCTGTCACGCCTTGGTCATAGTGTTTTGTGTTTTCGTTATATATTTTGGTCAGGCCAGGGTGTGACATGGGTTTATGTGTTGTGTTTCGTATTGGGGTTTTATAGGATTTGGGATTGCTAATGATTAGGGGTGTGTCTAGTTAGGCTTGGCTGCCTGAGGCGGTTCTCAATCAGAGTCAGGTGATTCTTGTTGTCTCTGATGGGGAACCGTATTTAGGTAGCCTGAGTTTCACTTTGTATTTCGTGGGTGATTGTTCCTGTCTCTGTGTAGTTTCACCAGATAGGCTGTAATTAGGTTTCACGTTCCGTTTGTTGTTTTGTTTATTCAGTTATTTCATGTATCGTCATTTCATTCATTAAAGACATGAGTAACCACCACGCTGCATTTCGGTCCTCTCTTTATACAAACGAAGAACGTCGTTACAACTCCAGCCACTTTAATAATGGGAATTGATGGGAAATTATGTAAAATATATCACTAGCCACTTTAAACAATGCTACCTAATATAATGTTTACATACCCTACATTATTCATCTCATATGCATACGTATATACTGTACTCTATATCATCTACTGCATCCTTATGTAATACATGTATCACTAGCCACTTTAACTATGCCACTTTGTTTACATACTCACCTCATATGTATATATTGTTCTCGATACCATCTACTGTATCTTGCCTATGCTGCTCTGTACCATCACTCATTCATATATCTTTATGTACATATTCTTTATCCCCTTACACTGTGTATAAGACAGTAGTTTTGGAATTGTTAGTTAGATTACTTGTTGGTTATTACTGCATTGTCGGAACTAGAAGCACAAGCATTTCGCTACACTCGCATTAACAACTGCTAACCATGTGTATGTGACAAATAAAACTTGATTTGATTTGATTTGATTTGATTTGGATCGAGTGGACAGTAGTAGAGACACCATCTGACACACACAGGATAGAGTGGACAGTAGTAGAGACACACCATCTGACACACACAGGATAGAGTGGACAGTAGTAGAGAGACAACATCGACATTGACTAGACCACGCCTCTCACGGCAGACTGCCACAATCACAGAAAGAGAGGAGAGACACACACATACCGTAGATATAACGAGAAAGAAAGAGGAAGAGACAGTAGGAAGCATTTAGAACGACAGAGGAAAAGGAGGAGAGGCGAGGAGAAGAGAGAGACAGGGTGAGTTAGGCCATATGAGTGACAGAGACAGAGGCAGTGACAGATACCCAGATGCCAAACAGTGAGTGCACAGGGGACACTTATTATAATGGACACATAAAAAGCCACAACACCTATCACAGAGGACACAACTATGCAGAGGCTGGATGCACAGATTTAAAAGCGAAAGAAAGTGAAACTGCCACAGAGAAATAGATGTTTTTATCTACACACAGAGAACCATGGGAGAGAGACAGAGGTTATTAGCACTAATTCACACACACTTCATTAATGCACACACACCAGTTATTGACTATATTGACTATGCCGCTGGCCACCCATAAGACAAATTGGGAAAGCCTGAACAGCATGAAAATGGACACACACAGAGTGACTGAGATTATTTACACAAAATCACTGAGCTGGTGTTCATTAACACACAATCACACACACACACACAGTTATTTACAAACTAGATTAGAGCAATACCCATACAGTAGGATATTGATGAGTCCTCATATCACACAGTAGGGCACTGAGACACAAAAAGAGAGAGAGAAAGAGAGCGAGGAAGGGAAAGGAAGACAGAGAGAGTGTGTGAGAGAGAGATAAAGTAAATGAGGTAGAATGAATGATAATACTTACTGAAATAGAAAGAGTAGTCCCTTGGGGGAACTTGGAGTGGGTTTAAGATTAAATTAGAGAGAGGTGCAAGAAGGAAGAGAGAACTTCAAATGCGTTTAATGACGATTTCTTTCATGTTCCTTTTCTTGTTATATTGTTTCTCTCTCTCTCTCCACACTCGTTAATCCCCTGGAAAAGAGTTCTAAAGGTGGACTTGGGGAGGAAAGAATCTGATGTTCGTTCCTTCCTTATCATAGAACTAACCTTATCCTTCTCTCGCTCTTTCTCTCTGGACCTCTCCCTAAAGCGTCCTGGTCACTCCCCCTCTCCCCTGTCTCTCTCTACCCCTCCCTCACCCCTCTCCCCTGTCTCTCTCTCTACCCCTCCCTCACTCCTCTACCCCTCCTTCACCCGTCCCAGCAACATACATCTGTTGACTGATTGGCTGATTGATGGAGAGCTAGAGTGACAATAAGTGGTTGTGTGTCTTTGTCAAAAGTATTCACAAAATTAATGACTCATGTAAACATGCACTTGGCATTGTTACAAACTTTGGCCAGATACACAACACTAGTCTGAGGCCTATACTTTTTCCTCCCTTATGTATTTAAAAGCAAATAATGATTAGGGATATTGGATATTGCTGAGGTGTGATATGGTGTGGTAGGTAGGTATTACTGTAGGACTTTGCAGTAAGTACTACAGTATGATTTGATGTGTAGAGTTCCATCTGATAATGTTCTATGTAAATCAAGGAATGTAACTTTAGTAAGTCAGCGTCCCTGTCTAAATACCTACGTCATCCTCTTACACATGATGTATTCTGTGTGTGTGTGCGTGTCCGTGTGTGTTTGCGTGTGCATGTGAAACATATGGCAGGCACAGAAACCCAGGCCAAGTCAGTTTACGTCAGTGTATATATCTGAATATGAGTGCGTGTGTGTGTGTGTGTGTGTGTGTGTGTGTGTGTGTGTGTGTGCTTAGCAGGGGGAGGGGACATTGGGGAGGGGAAGGGTATTCTTTGCAGGAGCACCTGTTCAGTTAGTTTGACAGACAGGCTGGTGTGTGCTGGTTCAGCAGGTCAGAGAGGGGGGGGGGTAGTGAGAGGGAGCGAGATAGAACGATGGAGTGGTGGGGATACAGGGAAGTAGTGGGAGTGAGAGGTAGAGAGAGAGAGGGAGCGAGAGGGAGAGAGAGAGAGGGAGAGAGAGGTAAGGAGTCAGGACTACAGGAAGAGAGGAATGGAAGAGAGGAGAGGAAGGGAAGACAGGAGAGGAAGTTACAGCTAATTAATTATGTTATCTGGAGAGAAGCACATATTGATCCACAGCCTGGTTACACTGAGCACAGCTAGGAGAGACTGACTGCAGCAGACAAGACATTGGTACAGACACCATCCAGATAACCACCAGTCACAGCCACAGTCAGAGCCACTGTATGGTGAATTGTGGTTGTATAGATTTAGATGACAGTAAAATATTTCTACAATGATGAGGTTTACTCCTAAATCCAAACTTGGCAGACGTTCTACAGTGGTCTAATGTGAGAGGAGTCTCTTTCCACACCATATGTTGTGTAATGTAGATCCACCTCTAAGCTATATATATGTCTCACTCCCTTTAATTATTTTTTCATTGGCAAGATTAGTAAACTTAGGCATGACATGCCAGCAACAAATTCTGGACTGACACATACACGCATAACTGACCAAATTATGAAAGACAAGCATTGTAATTTTGAATTCCGTAAAACGAGTGTGGAAGAGGTGAAATTTGTATTGTTGTCTATCAACAATGACCTGGGTCTGACAACTTGGGTAGAAAATTACTGAGGATGATAGCGGATGATATTGCCACTCCTATTTGCCATCTCTTCAATCTAAGCCTACTCGAAAGTGTTTGCCCTCAGGCCTGGAGGAAAGAAAAAGTAATTCTGGTTAGTCTTCAGTGCAGCTTTTAATATTATTGATCATAATGTTTGTTCTGCTGGAAAAACTTCTATGTTGTGGCTTTACACCCCCTGCTATACTGTGGATTAGAGGTACCTGTCTAACAGAACACAGAGGGTGTTCTTTAATGGAAGACTCTCCAACATAATCCAGGTAGATCAGGCATTCCCCAGGGCAGCCATCTAGGCCCCTTACTTTTTTCAATCTTTATTAATGACCTGCCACTGGCTCTGAGTAAAGCCAGTGTATGCGGATGATTTAACACTATACACGTCAGCTACTACAACGAGTGAAACACACACTGATGGCATTGGAAGAAAGATGATGTAATCGTTGTTTCCTCTGGTTGCCCCCTCCCCCCCGTCTGGGACTCCCTTTCTGATTAGCACCTGTTACCCTCCTCCTTTCTCTCGCTCCCTCTCTCTCTCTCACTCTGAGTGTTAATCCTATACTGTGTCTGGTGCAGCCTTGGTGCAGGGACGTAACCTTTCTCTGTTACTGGTGACGTGAACGGCTTCTCTCACACACACATTGCAGACCTAATTGTGCACTGTGGTTTCTGCATACAGAAAGGCCTTCACATCTCTTTCTCATTTCCCTCTTTCTCTCTCTCTATCTCTATATCTCTCTCTCTCTCTCTCTATCTCTCTCTCTCTCTCTCTCTCTCTCTCTCTCTCGCTCGCACACACACACACACACACACACACACACACACACACACACACACACACACACACACACACAGGAATAAAGGATGAGTAATGCATAATGTGGGTACAGCACAGTGCATTATCTGAATAAGTGTGCCCACAAGTGGCCACAGTCTGCAATGACAGGTATTACCGATATACTATCACCATGGCAACCCAGACCAATTCTGCAGGCACTGAGTAGAAGAGACAGCTAAACCTTGCACATTCTAACCTCAACCACGTGTGTGTTAGTGGACTTTAGTACAAGGTAACAGACAACCTTCTATCCTGTGAGTTCTATCCATAGATCCTGATCCTTCTGTTCACATTTAATGTGGAACAAGATGAAGTAACAGTCAGAGGAGGCTGGTGGGAGGAGCTATAGTAGAACAGGCTCATTGGAATAGCTGGAATGGAATTAATGGAACGGAGTCAAACACTTTTTTACCATGTATTTGATGTGTTTCGTACCATTCCATTCTAGCCATTACAATGAGGCGTCCTCATAGCTCCTCCCACCAGCCCCTTCTGGTAACAGTGTATGTGCTGCTGCTAAATCTTTTAATTAAATGTTTGTTTTTTTAGTTTGTGAGTGGTAACGTAAAGATCTTTAAAATTCAACTCTGTCATTGAAAGTTTATTGGAATCTGTGTGGGTAACTGGACAGGTAGGATGAGGTAATTCAGCAATAAGGTTCCATAGGAATTCAAAATGAAGCAGAATGGAGTCATTTAGGATCAGAACCATTCATCATAATCATGAGGAGGATACATATATATCGATCAGTTATTCAATCTATAATCTCCATCAGTTTGACATCAGAATTTATCAGTTCAGCAAACAATAATTACGTTTCATATTTCATCCTTTCAGGTTTGTCTTTATATGTACATTTCATTATATAGTAACCATATATCAATGGCATAATTGGCCTGTGATGATCTGTAGGGCCATGATCATTGTCTATTTACATAACACAATAGTTTTGAAGTGTGCGCTCCAAGCCGCGCTCCGCGGTATTAAACATAAACAATAACTGATGGCCCGCTCTCCCGATCACAACAGATAGTTCGGAAGAAAGGTAACAGATTCGGTGGATTTACATTGATTCATGGACACACAGAATGTCTGGATTGAACGGAGTTGAGGAAAGAAAGCAGCGAGGTCTGGTGGTGGTGATTTCCTCCTTTTAATGAGTTGAGATCTGTCAAACATCTCCACCTGACCTAATTAAAGCACCCTGGGCCCAGCTGAGCAAGTGGCCATGATTTAAAGGACGATTCCACCAACTCCATGGGCCTTTCTACAGTCATCCTCCTCTGCTGCCTTGTGTATCTCTTCAATCGCTTGGCTTTGAAACCTGGGCCTTTCAGAGGCCACAGCCTGTCACTGCTCTCTCTCTCTCTCTCTCTCTCTCGTCACACACACACAAACACCAACCCCACAGCTCTCTGTGTCCATCAGTCCATCTGTCTGTCTGTCACTTCTCTTTGAAGCTCCATCCAAACTGGATGGGAACCAGACACACACACATGTTCATGGGCATGCACACACACACGCACGTACCTGCACACAGCTGCACTGAGGCTTTCACACACCTACCCAGCAAAAAATGCATCATCGTCTCCATCATCAGACTTATAAACTGTCTGATTAATTCGCAAGCGTTGCAATAGCCCAGTGGCGTCAACAAAGGGAGAGACTCTTTTGAATTAATTAGTCCTTTTTATGGTAGAGTCACATTGAATTAATGACCACATATGACCTCAGTTACTGTACTTCACAGTGGCCTAACTTCAGAGAAACTGCAGTACAGCGTGTCTCCGAAATGGAGGGTCAGGACCCATCATGGGCTCGTGCCTTGAGGGTAAATACAGGGTCATGACTTGAACAAAATTGATTCTGTACTTTGTACATTTGGTGAATCACCAGAAAAGTTCAAGTGGATTGCAGAACAGAACACACATCAAAAAAACGCCGCTGTAGTGTAAGAGTAACACAG